>NW_027361993.1:17257500-17482500 GCF_039654945.1 Dendrobates tinctorius | reverse complement strand
ACTCCTGTTACAGCCAGAGCTGCAGTCACTGTTTAGATCTTACCTAATGTATTGTACTCCAGTTACACCCAGAGCTGCATTCACTTTTCTGCTGTCACCTAATGTATTGTACTCCAATTACACCCAGAGCTGCAGTCATGTTCTACTGTTACCTAATTACCTAATGTATTGTACCCCAGAATATGTACAGGACTGTGCCTGTGTAATGAGCAACGCAGCAGTGATGCCTTTAACGGCTGTAATGTGCCTGTACAATAAGCAATAAGCAATGCGACCATGTTGCCATGACGACTAAGCAACTGTCGCTGATTGGTCGCGGCCTAACTGCCGGGACCAATCAGCGAGGTGGGATTTCCATTACAGACAGACAGACAGAATTAGACAATTATATAGTAGATATATACATTATATATATATATATATATATATATATATATATATAGTGGTGCAGTAACCTCTGTTAAAGCTAGGGGGCACTGCATATGCGACTCAGAATATGCATGTGGGCATTTTTTGATGGTGAAACAATGACCGGCATGGTTGTAAAGTATATGTCACAGAGGTTCTCTGTGCTATAAGCCAAAATAGCGTTGCCATGCTGGGACTTGTAGTCCACAAATTATTTACCTATAATGGCAGCTTATAGGGCTAGTCAGAGAGCTAGGCGGGATCGGCTAGCCACACATACACCGCCCACATATGGGGGTGGTTTGGGATATATAATGTGACTGAGGTCTGATCACATGGGTTGTATGTTTGATCCTGAGTGGTCAGAGTGCAAGGTCCCCGAAGGCCTTTGTGTGTTGGAAGTGTCTGGGATTGAACTTCCTGAAGAGCACATGGAAAGGCTCGGACCTGGTAGAGTCTGTGATGGCTCTGTGTAGGGAAGCTACTGCCCGGCTGTGGCTCTGCAACTGACGGCCTAGTGAGCAAGTCCCTGTCTGGAACAGTGATCCCAGTGCGGCCGCTTCCCTGATAACCCATGAGGGATAAACCATGAGTAATGCTGACCGGGGTCAGTAAGAGACTGTGTTCTGGCTATAGAGCATGCGTGCTGGACATGGCACTGCCTGTATGCCCACAGGCCTGAGAGAGTGAAGCTCTACTTTGGACATAAAGACTTCATCTGTCTGATGTAAGACTGTTTGCCTTGTGTTCCTGTGACATTGGTTTATGAAGAAAATAAACCACACAGACTGTTACATTAACCCCTTCACCCCAAGGGTGGTTTGCACGTTCATCACCGGGCCAATTTTTACAATTCTGACCACTGTACCTTTATGAGGTCATAACTCTGGAACGCTTCCATGGATCCTGGTGATATTGACATTGTTTTCTCATGACATATTGTACTTCATGTTAGTGGTAAAATTTAATTCAAATAACTTGCGTTTATTTGTGAAAAAAATGGAAATTTGGCAAAAATTTTGAAAATTTCGCAATTTTCCAACTTTGAATTTTTATGCCCTTAAATCACAGAGATACGGCACACAAACAACTTGATAACTAACATTTCCCACATGTTTACTTTACATCAGCACAATTTTGGAACCAAAATTTTTTTTTGTTAGGAAGTTATAAGGGTTAAAAGCTCACCAGCGATTTCTCATTTTTACAACACCATTTTATTTTTAGGACCACATCACATTTGAAGCCACTTTGAGGGGTCTATAGGATAGAAAGTACCCAAAAGTGACACCATTCTAAAAACTGCACCCCTTAAGGTGCTCAAAACCACATTCAAGAAGTTTATTAACCCTTTAGGTGCGTCACAGGAATTTTTTTGAATATTTAAAAAAAAATGAACATCTAACTTTTTTTCACAAGAAAAATACTTCAGGTTCAATTTTTTTTATTTTACCAAGGGTAACAGGAGAAATTGGACTGCAAAAGTTATTGTGCAATTTGTCCTGAGTACGCTGATACCTGATTTGTGGGGGGGAACAACTGTTTCGGCGCATGGCAGAGCTCAGAATGGAAGGAGCGCCGTTTGACTTTTTCAGTGCAAAATTGGCTGGAATTCAGATCGGACGCCATGTCACTTTTGGAGAGTCCCTGATGTACCTAAACAGTGGAAACCCCCTACAAGTGACCCCATTTTGGAAATTAGACCCCCCAAGGAACTTATCTAGATATGTGGTGAGAACTTTGAACCCACAAGGGTTTTACAGAAGTTTATAACGTACAGCGGTACAATTAAAAAATCATATTTTTTCCACAAAAATGATCTTTTCACCCCAATTTTTATTTTCCCAAGGGTAACAGGACCCTAAAAGTTATTGTGCAATTTGTCCTGAGTATGCTGATACCCCACTTGTGGGGGTAAACCACTATTTGGGCGCATGGCAGAGCTCAGAAGGGAAGCAGCGCCATTTGACGTTTTTGGCTGGAATTGAGATCGGACACCATGTCGCGATTGGAAAACCCCTGATGTACCAAAACAGTGGAAACCCCCCACAAATGACCCCATTTTGAAAACTAGACCCCATAACTTTAACTCCCGGTACACCGAGATCGTGTTTGATCGCGGTGTGCAAGGGGTTAACGTGTCGGGGGCGGTCCGTGACCACCCCTGACACATAGTGCCGGGTGTCAGCTGTGATAATCAGCTGACACCCGGCCGCGATCAGTGGCGCTCACCACGTGGGCGCCGCTGATCGCGGTAGACGTACTATCCCGTCCATGGGCATAGGGGCCCGGGTCCCATGGACGGGATAGTACGTCTCATGTCAGGAAGGGGTTAAGCAAGAGTGTTCCTGTGTGCCTCAATATCGCAGCAAAGCGAGTTAATCCCTGTCCACTCATATGGTGGATCTCTAATATATATATATATATATATATATATAATCTCAATGTGGGTGTGTATGTATGTGTGTATGTCCGGGATTGGCATCCACACAGTCGCAGCTACAGCCTCAAAATTTGGCACAGTCACATGTCTGGACCCCGAGAGCGTCATAGGCTATGTTATGAGGCGAAATTTTAACCCCGTGCGTTCCAATTCACCAGACAATTTTTCCCCTATCTGCATAATGGGGGAAAAAGTGAAAGGAAAAGTGTGGGAGGCAAATTGACAGCTGCCAGATGTGAACAAGGGGGGCTTAAAGAATGAGAGCAATGGCGCCAAAGAGTATATACCGTACAGTTGCTAAGGTGGGGCCCTGACATGGGATACTCACTACACACGGGGATATGAACACACCCACAAAATGCGCCACACACTACCACGTGCTTAATCACATATAACACCCTCAGCACACATTTCACCACACATACACCAACCTCGCCACAAAGTCGAAACACAAGACGCCACTCAAAATTCGCCACGCTATCCCAGAGCTGTTTAAAAGATGAAAAATGAGCTGTGATTGGTTGCTATCAGCAACAGTTTTCTTTGTAGACAGTTGTGGTAACTGAGACCTATTATTCTTATCATTTCTATGGTGTTATCGTCCTTCTGTAAAGCTGGAAATAACACAATTTATTACCGTGCCAACACAGACCACCCTCTGACACAGACTGCAGGGGGCGCCCAGTATCACACAGGATAGGATTAGATACATGGCTCAGCAGTCAGTATCACACAGGATAGGATTAGATGCATGGTTATTATGTGCAATATAATCATTATAATTTGTTATAACTAGCCACAGTTGGTTACTATGCCCAGGCAACGCCGGGCTCTTCAGCTAGTAATATATAAAGCTCAATGTGTGTGAGTATGTATGCATGGGATTGGAATCTTCACCGTCGCAGATACAGCCACAAAATTTGGCACAGTCACACGTCTGGACCCCAAAAGCGTCATAGGCTATGTTGTGAGGCGAAATTTTAACCCAGCGCGTTCCAATTCACCAAACAATTTTGCCTATTATTCTTATAATTTCTATGGTGTTACCGTCCTTCTGTAAAGCTGAAAATAATGCAATTTATTACCGTGCCAACACAGACCACCCTCTGACACAGACTGCAGGGGGAGCCCAGTATCACACAGGATAGGATTAGATACATGGCTCAGCAGTACTATCACACAGGATAGGATTAGATACACAGCTCAGCAGTTACTATCAAACAGGATAGGATTAGATACACAGCTCAGCAGTCAGTATCAAACAGAATAGGATTAGATACACAGCTCAGCAGACAGTATCACACAGAATAGTATTAGATACACGGCTCAGCAGACAGTATCACACAGAATAGGATTAGATACACGGCTCTGCATTCAGTATCACACAGGATAGGAATAGATACACGGCTCAGCAGTCAGTATCACACAGGATAGGATTAGATGCATGGTTATTATGTGCAATATAATCATTATAATTTGTTATAACTAGCCACAGTTGGTTACTATGCCCAGGCAACGCCGGGCTCTTCAGCTAGTAATATATAAAGCTCAATGTGTGTGAGTATGTATGCATGGGATTGGAATCTTCACCGTCGCAGATACAGCCACAAAATTTGGCACAGTCACACGTCTGGACCCCAAAAGCGTCATAGGCTATGTTGTGAGGCGAAATTTTAACCCAGCGCGTTCCAATTCACCAAACAATTTTGCCTATTATTCTTATAATTTCTATGGTGTTACCGTCCTTCTGTAAAGCTGAAAATAATGCAATTTATTACCGTGCCAACACAGACCACCCTCTGACACAGACTGCAGGGGGAGCCCAGTATCACACAGGATAGGATTAGATACATGGCTCAGCAGTCACTATCACACAGGATAGGATTAGATACACAGCTCAGCAGTTACTATCACACAGGATAGGATTAGATACACAGCTCAGCAGTTACTATCACACAGGATAGGATTAGATACACAGCTCAGCAGTCACTATCAAACAGGATAGGATTAGATACACAGCTCAGCAGTCAGTATCAAACAGAATAGGATTAGATACACAGCTCAGCAGACAGTATCACACAGAATAGTATTAGATACACGGCTCAGCAGACAGTATCACACAGAATAGGATTAGATACACGGCTCTGCATTCAGTATCACACAGGATAGGAATAGATACACGGCTCAGCAGTCAGTATCACACAGGATAGGATTAAATGCATGGTTATTATGTGCAATATAATCATTATAATTTGTTATAACTAGCCACAGTTGGTTACTATGCCCAGGCAACGCCGGGCTCTTCAGCTAGTAATATATAAAGCTCAATGTGTGTGAGTATGTATGCATGGGATTGGAATCTTCACCGTCGCAGATACAGCCACAAAATTTGGCACAGTCACACGTCTGGACCCCAAAAGCGTCATAGGCTATGTTGTAAAGCGAAATTTTAACCCAGCGCGTTCCAATTCACCAAACAATTTTGCCTATTATTCTTATAATTTCTATGGTGTTACCGTCCTTCTGTAAAGCTGAAAATAATGCAATTTATTACCGTGCCAACACAGACCACCCTCTGACACAGACTGCAGGGGGAGCCCAGTATCACACAGGATAGGATTAGATACATGGCTCAGCAGTCACTATCACACAGGATAGGATTAGATACACAGCTGAGCAGTTACTATCACACAGGATAGGATTAGATACACAGCTCAGCAGTTACTATCACACAGGATAGGATTAGATACACAGCTCAGCAGTCACTATCAAACAGGATAGGATTAGATACACAGCTCAGCAGTCAGTATCAAACAGAATAGGATTAGATACACAGCTCAGCAGACAGTATCACACAGAATAGTATTAGATACACGGCTCAGCAGACAGTATCACACAGAATAGGATTAGATACACGGCTCTGCATTCAGTATCACACAGGATAGGAATAGATACACGGCTCAGCAGTCAGTATCACACAGGATAGGAATAGATACACAGCTCAGCAGTCAGTATCACAGAGGATAGGATTAGATGCACAGGTCAGCAGTCAGTATCACACAGGATAGGATTAGATACACAGCTCAGCAGTCAGTATCACACAGGATAGGATTAGATACACTGCTCTGCATTCAGTATCACACAGGATAGGAATAGATACACAGCTCAGCAGTCAGTATCACACAGGATAGGATTAGATACACAGCTCAGCAGTCAGTATCACACAGGATAGGATTAGATACACAGCTCAGCAGTCAGTATCACACAGGATAGGATTAGATACACGGCTCAGCAGTCAGTATCACACAGGATAGGATTAGGTACACGGCTCAGTAGTCAGTATCACAAAGGATAGGGTTAGATACATGGCTCAGCAGTCAGTAACACACGATAGGATTAGATATACAGCTCAGGAGAAAGTATCACACAGGAGAGGATTAGGTACACAGCTCAGCAGACATTATCACACAGGATAGGGTTAGATACACAGATACACATGCTGTTTATCAAAAGGCTCTTGAATGAGTTGAAAATAAAATACTATCAAAACTTGGGTAATCGTTTGTTTAATTTGTGTTGCAAATCTGTAGTGTTGAATATATGATGTGAAATGTTCTTATGTGCAATATAATCATTATAATTTGTTATAACTAACCACAGTTGGTTACTATGTCCAGGCAACGCCGGGCTCTTCAGCTAGTGTATATATATATAGTGCTCCACACCTTACGTGCAAAAACAATACAACCATGGTGCGGCCACACAGGCATGAGGTAATTAGGACAGAACAACACGACGTGATAGCAACCTAATAGGAGTATTATATATGCGAGGCTCCCTAATCACAAATGAAAATGAACAGAGGTGTTTAGAGGCACAATCAAACCGCAAATGTACAGTAAGCAAATAAACAAAGGCAAATATAGGAATAAATATGCACACCACATATTGCCAAAATGACAGCGTAATGTTCCTTAATATTTTGCCAGAGACACATGTATTGTGGAAAAAAATAAATAAATAGATAAATAAAATAGAATGATTTAGATGAAAGAATTGAGGGTAAACTGATTAAATTTGCTGATGACACAAAGCTAGGATGGATAGCTAATACTAGAGAAGAGAGAGAGGATTCAAAAAGATATAAATAAACTGGAGCAGTGGGCATCAGCTAACAGAATGGTTTTTAACAGGGAAAAATGAAAAGTACTACATCTGGGCAATAAAAATAAAAAAAGCATATACAGGATGGGAGGAATAGGGCTAAGCAACAGCACATGTGAAAAAGACTTGGGTATACTAATAGATCACAGACTAAATATGAGTCAACAGCAAAAAAGGCAAAAGCAATTCTAGGATGTATTAGCAGAAGCATACAGTCTAGATCACGTGAAGTCATTATTGCCCTCTACTCCTCTTTGGTCAGACCTCATCTGGAATATTGTGTCCAGTTTTGGGCACCACATTTTAAAAAAGACATCAACTAACTGGAGCAAGTTTAGAAAAGAGCAACCAGAATGGTGAGCGGTCTGCAAACCATGTCTTATGAGGAAAGGTTGCAGGATTTGGGAATGTTTAGCTTGCAAAAGAGAAGACTGAGAGGAGACTTAATAGCTGTCTACAAACATCTCAAGGGCTGTCACATTGTAGGAGGATCATCTTGATTCTCACTTGCACAAGGAAAGACTAGAAGCAATGGGATGAAACTGTATGGGAGGAGACATACATTATATATTAGAAAAAACTTTTTGAAAGTTAGAGTGAGCAATGAGTGGAACAGGCTGCCACGAGAGGTGGTGAGCTCTCCTTGAATAGAAGTCTTCAAACAGAGGCTGGACAGACATCTGTATGGGATGATTTAGTGAATCCTGCTTTGAGCGGTGGGTTGGACTAGATGGCCCAGGAGGTGCCTTCCAACTCTACGATTCTATGATTCTAGAACAGCCAATGCTCACATGAGATTGAACCAAACCCTCTTACCCTTGGTCAAAGATGCCTATGCGTCGTGCCGAGTCCCAGATGCACGTTTCGCCTTTGCTTCCTCCCCCGCCCCGGCCCCCCCGAGGAAGCGAAAGCAAAACTTGCGTTGGGGCCTCGGTGCGATGCACAGGCATCTTTGAACATGGGTAAGAGGGTTTGGTTCAATCTCATGTGAGCAATGGCGGTTGTATTTTTTTTTTCCACCTTACATGTGTATCTGGAAATATATTAAGAACGTTACTCTGTCATTTTGGCAATATGTGGTGTGCATACTGTACTTATTCCTATATTTGCCTTTGTTATTTGCTAACTGTACATTTGTGGCTTGATTGTTCCTCTAAACACCTCTTTTCATGTTCATTTGTGATTAGGGAGCCTAGCACATGTAATACTTCTATTAGGTTACTATCAATTATACGCTTCTTCTCCTGACATCACGCCTGCCTTTTTAGAAAACACTAGTGATGGTCTAAACGCTGTCTCTAACATTTTTTCCTCCCTCTGCTTGAAACTGAACCTGTCAAAGACTGAACTCCTTGTGTTTCCTCCCTCTACTAATGTACCTATGCCCGACATTGCCATATCGGTGGGTGGTTCCACTATTACTCCCCAGCAATATACCTGCTGTCTTGGGATCATACTTGACTCCGAGTTTTCATTCACCCCCCACATCCGATCACTGGCTCGCTCTTGTTATCTGCATCTCAAAAACATTTCCAGAATTCAATCTTTTCTTACTTTTGATTCCGTGAAAACTTACTATTTCTCTTATTCATTTTCTTCTGGACTATTGTAACTCTCTACTAATCGGTCTCCCTCTTACCAAACTCTCCCCCCTCCAATCTGTCTTAAATGCTGCAGCCAGGATCATATTCCTCACCAATCGTTACACCGATGCCTCTACCTTGTGCCAGTCATTACACTGGTTACCCATTCATTCCAGAATCCAGTACAAACTTATTACCCTCACCCACAAAGCTCTCCATGGCTCAGCACCAGCCTATATCTCCTCCCTCATCTCAGTCTACCACCCTACCTATGCCCTCCATTCTGCTGATGACCTGAGGTTAGCACCCTCAATAATCAGAACCTCCCACTCCCGTCTCCAAGACTATACACGTGCTGCGCCAATTCTTTGGAATGCACTACCAAGGTCAATAGGATTAGTCCCCAATCCCTACAATTTTAAGCGTGCCCTAAAAACGCATTTATTCAGAGTGGCCTACCACCTCAACACATTGACCTAACTATCCCTGTGTAGTACAGTCAAAAGTTCTACCATAACCAGGTTTCCCGCATCATGTTCCCACATGCTCTGTGTCCGTACTGTTACATACTCAACACTATGGCTGGTCTGAACAATGAAGGCTGCTGTTACCACCCAACCTTCGTGTCTCCCTTTTTTCCTCATAGATTCTAAGCTTGTGAGCAGGGCCCTCATTCCTCTTGATATCTGTTATGACCTATGTGATTACTGTTATGCTGTTATGTCTATTGTCTGTACAAGTCCCCTCTAAAATGTAAGGTGCTGCGCAATATGTTGGCGCTATATAAATAAAATTATCACGTTGTGTGGCTCACTGTCCTAATTACCTCATGCCTGTGTGGCCACACCATGGTTGTATTGTTGTCCGCTGGTTATATTAGTTTTTGTACATAAGGTGTGGAGCAATTTATATGTATATTTATATGCACTGTTTTGGTGAATTTAAATAAAGGCTTTGTTATCCTTTGACATAAGCGGGGCTAGGACTGAATTTGTGACTTCATACACACACCTTATTTTGACTCTATTCTAGGGATTTAAGCTACCAAAGTTTCTTTATTGCTATTCATGATTCATGGAGAGTACCTCCTATCATGGAATATGATTGTTTCATCTATCTTTGATTCTAGCTATGTTTTCATCACAGATGCGCGATTGTTGCACTGACTATGGCATCAATGCCGCCCACCATCTTTGTGGAGTGCTCAAAGTCTTGGAAAAGTGCACAAATGTCAGACATCCATGCCCACACATCAGTTATGTGTGGAGACTGACCTGAATACAGACAAGAGTTGGAGCTGGTACTCAAAAACTGTCTTCTGTTGCTCACAAAACTTTGCCAGCATGTGCAGTGTAGAGTTCCAGCATGTTGGCAGGGCTCACACCAGTCGGTTAGCTGGCACTTGTATGTGCTACTGCTGTATTGCCAAAGCTGTGACAGATATAGCCAACTTTTGGAAATGAGCTCTCATGTGACGTTCCTTGACCAGAAGCTCTGTGAAATCTGGGTAAGTTTTAAGAAACCTCTCAACTACCAAATTGAGCAAGGTTGCCAAGCTTCACAGCAGCCACCAGGTAACGGCCATTATCATACACAGCCATGCCTGGTTTGAGGTAAAGTGGCAAAAGCCACAGATCTGTCTGGTCTATTATTGCTTAAAGTAACTCTGCCCAGGTATGCTGTTTGTCTCCTAAACATATCAGCTTCAGCAGAACCTATTGCCACTTCTCTGAGGCAGTGTTGCAGAGCTTCCAGCTGATGTGGACGATAGGCTCTAAGATAACACATCAGAGATGGATTAGGAGGAGGAGCAGGAGAGTGTCCAGGAACTGATGTATGAGGTAGAGGAAGCCATGATAGAAGTAGGGCTCTCAATCCTTGATGTCAAAAAGACATGTTCTATGCCTCCACAATGTTCACTCAGTGTGCCTTCAGTGAAATATAGCATCCCTTGCCACAAGCGCTTGTCCACATGTCGGTCGTTAAGTGGACAATCCCAGTAAATGCATTGGTAAGGGTAGGGGTGATGTTCCTCCTCGACACATGCTGGTGCAAGGCGCGGATGCCACACTGAGAAAAAAGTGGTGTCTAGGGACCAACTACCAATATACTATTACAATCATGAGTCAGCAGAAATCCTCTGTGCCAGCAAGCTGAAATAGCAACATATCCATGCAAGCAGCCTGGAAATGTATCTGTTTAGGCTTTTGGCCTGAGGGGTGGGTGGCTGGAAAATTTCTATTTCATTTGAAGGCCTGGGGAAGGGAGAGCTTAATGCTGTGCTGGTACAAGGATTTGGAAGTGCCTGATGATGGTAATAAATAATAATCTTAATCTTTATTTTTATATAGTGCTAACATATTCCGCAGCGCTTTACAGTTTGCACACATCATCATCACTGTTCCTGATGGGGCTCACAATCTAATTTCCCTATCAGTATGTCTTTGGAATGTGGGAGGAAACCGGAGTACCCGGAGGAAACCCACACAAACACGAGGAGAACATACAAACTCCTTGCAGATGTTGCAGGGTGGGAGGCATCTGCGCCAGTGCTATGGACAGAGAATTGGAAAGCACCTCGCACAGGGGAAGAGGCAGTAATGTCACCCAATGACACCAATCATTGACTCGGGCATTTGTTTAGCCCACCAGGTTGGGTGCTTAGGCTACTTTCACACATCAGGTTTTCGGCGTCAGGCGCGATCCGGCGTCGTGCCGGAATGCCATATCCGGCAAATGTTTTGTAAAACCTGATGTGCCGGATCCGGTTTTCTGCCGGATCCGTCTTGTTCTTGACAGACAAAACCGGATCCGTCTCATCCGGTTCATCCGTTTTTCTATCCGTTTTTCGACGGATTACGCCGGATCCGGTTTTTAAAATTGACCCTTGTGGCCTTCCGAACGGGATTGGCTACTGGAAAACTATATATAGCGTGTTCCTACAGCCCTTCTTTGACAGGTTGTAGAGAAGAAAGTGCAGGTTGGAGAGAAGAGCAAGTTACTGGCGAAGATGGATGTTGTCATTGGAAATATTACCACTAGAAGTTCTGTGACGGTTTCAGTGAGGGACAATTTTGCACTATACTTTATGTCACCTCAAGGCAGAGTACACTGGCAGGATGACAGAGTGTGAAAGATTTGTGCCCTAACCAAACTTGTGTACCTTCTGGACCAACAGTATATACCTTTGCCAACCAAAGTTGGCTATCTTGTCATGGTCTTACTATTTTTAGCTTTAGGCCACAGGTGTGTACCTGGTTGTGTTTTATGCAAAGTATTTCACCTTTTAACAAAAGTTGTGTACATTGTTAGGAAATCACCAACAATAAACACAACTTTTCAGGTGAAATACTTTGCTTCAAACACAACCAGGAACACAACTGTGGCAAAAAGCTAAAATTTACCCACAGTTATATACCTGGTTTTGAATACCTTTTTACCTTTTAAATACCCTGTATTTAACCTTTTTTTTTAAACATATTTCGCCGCAGAAAGAAATGACAGACAACCAGTGTAAACAATAATTTAACTTTTATTTAAAATAATTTTTTTTGTGTAAACTGTTTTTAAAGTTAAAAAAACTTTTTTAATAAAGGTTTGAAACCAACCAAATGGGCATTTTTATTACAAAAAAACATTATAACTCGGTGTAGTGTGGGGTGGAAATACTGCTGGAGGGGCTGCGGGACACTTCGACAATGGGAGTGTGGAGAGAGGACTGGGATCGTGGTGGGGAAGGAACAGTTAGAGGTGATGGTATGGAAAAAGCTACAGAATGGGTGGACATGTGGGAGGCAGAAGAGGTGGTGGGCGGTGGAGTGGAGGATTGGGCAGGGACTGTAGGAGCAGATGATGTTGATGGAAAGTTGTATGGGGAAGGAGTTTGGTACGGGGAAGGAGTTTGGTATGGGGCAGGTTGCTGGAAGTGGGGAGATGTCTGGTACTGGGGAGGTTGCTGGTACTGGGAAGGTTGCTGGTACTGGTGAGGTTGCTGGTATGTAATAGGAGGGGGAGGATGGAAAGTGGCTAGAGGGGGTGCAGATGTAATAGGAGGGGGAGGATGGAAAGTGGCTGGAGGGGGTGCAGATGTAATAGGAGGGGGAGGATGGAAAGTGGCTGGAGGGGGTGCAGGTGGAGGAACTACAGTGGTGGGAGGTGGAGGTTGGGAAGTAACCTGCTGTAGAGCACCGTGGCACGAATGCATTACATGCATCTGCTGGGTAGGAGATAGTGTTGCCATGCACTCCACAACAGACCTGAAAAAGGTGTGGTTTGGCGAAGATCTTGCTTCTGAATGCATGGTTTGCAGAAGTGTCTTCACCTCCAGAATGCTGGAGTTGATCTGCTGAAAGCCTGCGGAGATTTGCTCTGACAAGACTTTTAGACAGTTCTGGAAAGATGCATTCAGATGCAAGAACTGTGGCGCAAAACTCTTTTCCTGACCCCTCTGCCGCTGCCGCCCAGTACCCGCAGGTGTACTAGAGGTGGCAGGGGCAGAAGGGTGGGGTAAAGGGAAAGCGATCTCCTCACCAGCAGCTTCATGTAATGTAGGCGGCCATGATGCTCCTGTGCTGGTGGATGGGACAGATGGGTCGAATGTGTGGGAAGGCTGGGAAGGTGCAGATGTACCGGAGCGGTCGAAGTGTCCCTCGGTGCCGGTCTCCTCAGGGATCGCCTCAGAAGGGTCCAATCGTGCAGGCTCCCGAGTGCTGCTCACCGTGCTGTGGAATAAAGAGAAAAAAAACAATTAAAATACTGACATGGTATGGCCCTGGCTGAAAAAAAAAGTTACATCTAACATTTTTTTTCACATGTGGTGTGTAATATTTACCTTCTAGTGACCATTGTTTCCCGGAGGAACGACAGGGCTTCTGCGTACTTGTACTTGCTCCTGCGTCCTCCAGATCCACTCGGGGCCCGCATCTCTTTATTGAACTCCTTCTTGAAACGATCCCTCACAGACCGCCACCGATTCACAATTCTGTTCCCTGAAACGAGAAAGGACAAAGTGGTTAGTATACAACATCAGTGTTTCACAAACTCCAGTCCTCATGGTCCCCAGGGGTCATGTTTTCAGGATTTCCATAGTAAATAGAAATCCTGAACACATGATCCGTGGGGACCACGAGGACTGGAGTTCGGGAAACACTGGTTTACATCAAGCAACCGGTACTGTATATACTTACGCTCTTTAATCTGGGCCCGAACATCGAGGTCCTCCCAGCGGCCCACAAGGAGCGAACAGATTTCCTCCCAGAGTCGTCGGGTAACGATAAGGTCAGCGTGGCGGCGGTCAGCCATATTCCAGAGCGGCTCCCTTTCTCTGACGAGATCGATGAGGTGGTCCACATCGAGTCCTCCATCCTCACCGTCAGAGTCGGGAGCACGCTGTGAAGGCTGTTAAAGAAAAAGACAAAAATAACATAATTAGCCTCCACAAAAGAAATGAAATAAAAAGTGCAAAAAAACAAAGCAAAAATATTTATGCTTACATGCTGGTGACCGCCGCGTTGCTGTCGCCGACGACCCTGGGAGGCACTGCGAGGACCTCTTGGCCGAGCACCAGATTGGGAAGACTAGAGAAGAAAACAAAAAATGTTATGTCTTTGGATGTAGGCATTTGTTTGCTGTGTGTGGTCTGCAGAACATTGTTTTCTATGTGTTGTGTGTAGTGTGATGTTGTGTTTCTGCGTTTGATGCAAAAAACTTACCAATTGTGAGCCCACTCCAAGTGTCTGTCCACCCCTTCCTTCTTCTTCTGGGAGCTCCTCTTCATCTTGTGAATCCTGTTTTGAAATAAAAGGCAATGAATAGACATATATTAAAGAGATGATGGATTTTGGAAATAAAAACTTACCGTCAAACGCTGACGATGCGAGGGAGGGCTCCCAGAAGATGATGTGCTGTCTTCCTGGTGGCCACACTCCATGCCTGTGGGTGGTGTTCCACCTGCTGCCATTGCTGCTGCTGCTGCTGCTGCATCTATTGGGCGGCTGTTGAATAAAGAGAAACAAAGGGCCAATGAATATCTTGATATTCAATAGCCCTAGTTTGGAGGAATGGGGGATTTGATAATTACCGTCTCTCATCTGCTGCTGGCCTCCCCTCCTCAGCATGTTCCATTTGCTGCTCCATTTGGGGTGGTGGTGGTGCTGATGGTGCTGCAGTGGTCTCCTGCCTTCTCCTGCTGCGCTTGGTTGCTTTCTTGGGTGGCATGTTGGGTGTGGCTGTGGGTCCCACTGTCTTGCTTTTATATATGTCTTGTGGGCAGAGCTACTGAGCATGCTCAGACCCAAAAAACCGGATCCGGCCACCGGATCCGGCTTTCGCCGGATCCGGCGCATTGCGGCGCTCATAGGCTTTCATTGTGTGAAAAAGCCGGACGCGCCGAATCCGGCGTGTCCGGCTTTTTCGCCGGAGACAAAAAACGTTACAGTCTCCGTTTTTTCCAGACGCCGGATCGCGACACATTGCCGGATGAAACGCATGGCCATCCGGCGCGATCCGGCGCAAATGCAAGTCAATGGGGGGAAACCGGATCCGGCATTGCATTTCGCCGGATCCGGTTTCTGTCAAAAGCGCCGGATCGCGCCTGACGGCGAAAACCTGATGTGTGAAAGAGGCCTTAGATGACATATGCCTGATCATGCTGATAGTGGTTAGGTTATAATGTTCAGGCCCCTGCTGATCTTGCCATGGCACAGGTTTCAAATGACCATTTTTTTTGTTTCAGAAGTCTCTTTAAAAAAATTCTAGACTGGGGAACACCTAACTCTTTACATAGAAACTCATTGTCAGTGCTCTGCGGAAAATTTGCCCACGTTGTCACACTGGTTACAGCAGTGCCTCTTTCTGCCTATTTTGGTGCTGATGATTCCTACTCCTAAGAGATGGTGGCCTCGATCTTCATGCCAGATGCCAAGGTTGGGTGTGTTACTTCGTCATCCATCATCTTGTCTTCCACCGCCGCACCCTGGTCCTTCTGACTTGGTGACTTGACAATAAGCTGACTTATTGGCAACTGTGCCTCATCATCATCTTTCTCCTTAGACAAAATTTGCTGTTCCCCACTGTCATCTTCTTGTAGTTGTGGCTGCTCTAAGTTTTGTGCATTACTAAACAGCATGTCCTCCAATCCCTCTTGGAACATGCAGGGTGAGGGGCCACAATCAAGGAATTATGTTGTAAAGAGCTCCGCAGAGTGTCCTAGTGTGGGAACACTAGTCTCCTTGGACTCAACATGCTGGGAGAAAGGAGGATCAGGGTGAGGATGAAGTTATCCAGATAGTTGGCTAGTGAGACTAGACCATGTGGAAGACTTGGTGGTGCTGCCAAGCCTGCAGAATCATTATACTCTAAAAGCAAATTTTCATTTTTTCATGGAAAGTTACAAAACTTGTCGTTTTAGTGACCTATTCAATTTTGAAGTGATTTTGGGGTCTTCTATATTGAAAAAAAAAATGATATCATTCTAAAAACAGCACCTCTAAACATATTTAAAACTGTGGTCAAGTACGTTATTAACCCTTCACATACTTTCAGGAATTAATACAAAGTGGCATGACAGGAAATAATAATGCTATTTTTACCACTTTAATGTTGCCAACTTCAAGAAAGGTCACAATAGCCAGCAGACTAATGCCGTTATTTTGTCATGAATTGCAATGGCAACAATCAGGACCACAAAATCATGATTTCAGGGTGCCGGGTGGGATTAAAGAGGGAGCCCCCACACTCTGTCCATCTAGATGTCATAATCACAATTGACAGCAGCATCCAAGGCATTAAACGGCCATGGTCGGTGCCAACACTGATCGTATCTGATGCAGCAGGGTGTCAGCTAAAGTGTACTGCTGACGGCCGCTGCAGTTTCTCCCATCGGGGATGCAATTCACTTATATTTCAGGTCAGTAAAAAGGCATATTAGTGGCCACGAAAGGGAGATACTATATATATATATATATATACAGTATATATATATATATATATATATATATATATATAGTATCTACCCTAAGATTAAAAAATATCTGTGGTCTTCCATTAATTTTTTATGCTTAAATTGTATGTTAGTTATTGAACATCCCCGTGCAATTAACTCTCTGTCTTAAAGCAAATCTAAGATATAAATATTTCATTGCATTCTGTGCACAAAATGTCTTGAGAATTTGATCATTTGCACAAATGAATATGTTCAAAAACCAATTAATATCAGTTTATATTGTGCTATTTGAATGTATTCTCAAGGATTAATCGTTGCTAATTTATTTTAATTATGATTCTGTTTGCTTGGACTTTAAGTGATAAAATTTTCCAGTTAAAAGTGCATTAACACTGTCGTTAACTAGATGATATTAACATTTTCACGCAGAAACGTGGGATATCTTAATTTATTTTACACTTCAGATTAAACGTGGTAATCTTTTTATGCACTGCTCAAAAAAAAATAAAGCAAACACGTAAACAACAGAATATAACTACAAGTAAATCAAACGGTCCACTTAGGAAGCAACACTAATTGACAATTTCACATGCTGTTGTGCAAATGGAATCGACAACAGATGGAAATTATTGGCAATTTTCAAGACACCCTCAAAGGAGTGGATCTGCAGGTAGGGACCACAGACCACATCTCAGTATCAATGCTTTCTGGCTGATGTTTTGGTCACTTTTGAATGTTGGTTGTGCTTTCACACTTGTGGTAGCATGAGATGGACTCTACAACCCACACAAGTGGCTCAGGTAGTGCAGCTCATCCAGGATGGCATATCAATGTGAGCTGTGGCAAGGTTTGCTGTTTCTGTCAGCGTAGTGTCCAGAGGCTAGAGGTGCTACCAGGAGACAGGCCAGTACACCAGGAGATGTGGAGGGGGCTGTAGGAGGGCAACAACCCGGCAGCAGGACCGCAACCTCAGCCTTTGTGCAAGAAGGAACAGGAAGAGCACTGCCAGAGCCCTGCAAAATGACCTCCAGCAGGCCACAAATGTGCATGTGTCTGCACAAATGGTTAGAAACCGACTCCATAAGGATGCTCTGAGAGCCCGACGTCCACAGATGGGGGTTGTGCTCACAGCCCAACACCGTGCAGGACGCTTGGCATTTCCTCAGAACACCAGGATTGGCAAATTCGTCACTGGTGCCCTGTGCTCTTGACAGATGAAAGCAGGTTCGCATTCAGCACATGTTACAGATGTGAGAGTCTGGAGACGCTATGGAGAGCGATCTTCTGCCTGCAACATCCTTCAGCATGACTGGTTTGGCAGTGGGTCGGTAATGGTGTGGGGTGGCATTTCTTTGGAGGGCCGCACGGTGTTGGGCTGTGAGCACAATCCCCATCTTCACTCAGACCATCTTCATGGAGTTGGTTTCTTACCGTTTGTGCAAACACATGCTCATTTCTGGCCTGCTGGAGGTAATTTTGCAGGGCTCTGGCAGTGCTCCTCCTGTTCCTCCTTGCACAAAGGCTGAGGAATTTATTAAGTTTAAGTCTCTAACTGTCATGCAAAATAGATCAAGAATATCACTTTTAGAAAGTTCTTGCTGCAATGAAATCTCCTTGGTTTAGTAAGTCCCCAGTAAGTTCCAGACTCTATTAATAGAATAGCTGGAATTTTGGTGCTTAATTTGCCTTATTCCTGTCATTTACTATAGACTTTTACTTAGTAAATAGCGTTCACGCACTACCTAGCATGATTATTCTTGCTTCATCTGTATCTATCTAATATCAAAATATATTTTTTTTCAATCTATTCATCTAGTGATCAGCACACTGAGTACACTAATGAATTTGAGGACATTGAATTAATTAATTTAGAAATGCATTACTGCTATTTATTTTATATTTGTAAACTAATTCACATGTGCTCATCTGCTATGTCAAGGTGTACCTTATATATGTGAGCCTACATTATCAAATTTAACCTTGCCTCCCCTGAGACAAGGCTTACAAATTGTAAAGGCAGGTATGATCCATCTCTAATTAAAAACACCCTTAGAGATATGGGAGGAGGAGTGCTTGGCAAAATGTAAACGTTTAGAGTGCATGGAGAAAAAAGAACCAAATAGAAAGTGAAAATAGAGTGAGTATATTAAGCCAAAAGGAAAAACTAAATAAATGAGGCTAATAGCGGTGCACAACGAGGCCGGTGAGAGCCAAAACCACCCCCCCACACACATTCAACTGTATCGGCATCATAGATGCCGATACAGTTGAAAGCAATGATAGAGGAGAGAGCGTCAGATGACGCTACCTCTGTGCTCATTCCTCCTTTGCTTCTGATGCAGAGGGCACGCGATGGCATCACTTCATCACGCGCCATGATATGCTGGGCAGTGGAGCTGTTGAGACGGGCTGCAGAGACAAGAGCAGTGGGGAAACGTAAGTATTGTACTTTTTTTTATAGTAGTAAGTATGTGGTGGTCAAGGACTGTGGGGCTGCATTATACTCTATAGGGGTGCTGCATTATACTCTATGGGGGGTCTGCATCATACTCTATGGTTGGCTGCATTATACGTTATGTGGTGGCCACATTATACTCTATTGGGTGGCTGCATTATATTCTATGGGTTGGCTGCATTACACTCTATGGGGCTGCGATATAATCTATGAGGGGGTTGAATTATAATCTATGAGGAAGCTACATGATACTCTATGGGTTGGCTGCATTATACTCTAAGAGGGGGCAGCATACTCTATGGGGTGGCTGCATTATACTCCACGAGAGAGGCTTCATTATACTTTATGAGAGAATGCATTATACTCTATGAGGGGGTTGAATTATAATCTATTAGGAAGCTACATGATACTCTATGGGGTGGCTGCATTATCCTCTATGAGGTGGCTGCACTATATTCTATGGGTTGGCTGCATTATCCTCTATGGGGGCTGCAATATACTCTATGAGGGGGTTGAATTATTATCTATGAGGAAGCTACATGATACTTTATGGGTTGGCTGCATTATACTCTAAGAGGGGGCAGCATACTCTATGGGGTGGCTGAATTATACTCTACGAGAGAGGCTTCATTATACTTCATGAGAGAATGCATTATACTCTATGAGGGAGGCTGTATTATACTCTGTGAGGGGCGCTGTATTATACACTATGAGAGGAGCTACATTATATTCTATGGGCTGCTGCATTATACTCTGATGGGGATGCATTATACTATGAGGGTGGCTGCGTTATATTCCATGGGGAGGCTGTATTATACTCTATGAGAGGGATGCATTATTCTCTATGGGGTGGCTGCATTATTCTCTATGGGGTGGCTGCATTATTCTCTATTGGGTGGCTGCATTATTCTCTATTGGGTGGCTGCATTATTCTCTATTGGGTGGCTGCATTACACTCTATGAGGGGAGGCGGCATTATACTGTATGGGGTGGCTTCATTATACTCTGAGAGGGCTGCATTATAGTCTAATGGGTGGCTGAATTATACTTTATGGAGTTGCTTTGTTATACTCTACAGGGTAGCTGCAATATATTTCATGGGGTGGCTGTATTATACTTTATGGGGGCTCCATTATACTCTATGAGGGGCTGCAATATATTCTATGGGATCTCTGCATTATACTCCATAGGGTGGTTGGATTATACTCTATGAGGAGGCCACAATATAATTTATGCTGTGTGTGGTGTAGTGACCACTGTGTCCACTAGGGGGTGCTGTGTGGGTGTCCCAGGATGGACGGATAGCCATGTCCAGAGTGGTAACAGGAGCAGGGTGCTAAAGGATCATTATGTATCCCAAGGTGGGTGGCCTTGGGATGAAGGCTTGATTATGTGCTGATCAGCAGAGCTGATCTTTTGTTTCAGTGTATTAGGGATAAGCCTTCAGGTGATTGATCCCACCCATCTCGTCAATCACCTACAAACCCACCTAGGGGCGGGTGTTTAAAATGCCATAGTAAAGTATGTGTATAAGTGGTTGAAGGACCTGTGATGAGGTCATAGCCATGTGATCTGGTGGGCGTGGCTATGGACCATATAAGGTGGCCAGGGTAGGTCACATGAGTGAATGCTTTGGACCCGGTTGGTCTGTATGGAAGGTCTCATCTGGCTGATGTGGCTGCCTTCCTGACAGCACGTGGAGAGGCTGTGTATAATGGCTGCATATGTCTGATAGTTCCCTGGAGGGAATGAACGTCTGCACTGAGAAGCAGCTATGAAAAGGAAACCCGAACAAGGGATGTAACTGTGAGGCTAGAGCGCCTGTGTACCGGACATAGCAAAGTCTGTGTGTCCACGGGATTAACAGAGGGGAGCTCTGTCATGGACGCTATGCTGTTGATATGAACTTTCTGTTGCTGTTTGATGGTTTATGCTGCATAATAAACCGAATGGACAGAGTTTATGTTGAGAAACCTGTGCCAAACCTGATTTATCGGCGGCCTAGCAAGTTTCCCCTTCCTGAATGACAAGCGCTACCTTACAGGTGATAAAGCAAAAAATGCATTTAAATAACAGTTTTTAGTAATACTTTTTTTTAATCAAAAAATAGCATAAAAGCCAACCCACCATGGTAAGGTAACTCTGAAAGGGACAGTCCTACACTGTCTAATATTAAACGACATCATCGAGGTTACATCTGGTCACTGAGGCTCTGTTCCCAGCTGGGCTGAACTGCGGTGACTTCGGTGAGACCCCCCCCAACAGCATGAGTTTTTCTCATGGTGCTAGCGTGGATCTCACCGAGGTCACCACAGTTCAGCCCACCTGGGAAAGCAGCCTCAGTGACATCACCACTAGAGTTGAGCGAAACAGGTCGGCCACATTCATAAGTCGCCAACTTATGCCATATGGTCACCCGAAACCCGACCATAGCGTGAAGTCAGCCATGCGGTCGGCAAAACGATCGCCAAAGTCGGATTTCCCAGAATGCTTGCAGGTGCCTTTTTTTAGCCAATGAGCAAGGACTACTGTTGTGAGCTCATTTTCTGCTCCACCAGTTGAGAGTTCTCCTACCGTTCTCCCTCTGGTGGTGACAGGAGGTAGTGAGGTTGGTTTAAGTGGTAGTGATCTGCCACCTTATGAGTAAGATAACGACTGGATCTCTGGAGTATCAGACTGGATATAAGACAGCCGACGCCCTATCCTGTTGTTGGTGATTCAGTCTGCTTCTCAGGTGTTGGACTTCAGCTCTCTTCCAGCCTTCTCAAGTTAAGTTTGTTTTTTGCTAATGTTCACACTTGCGCTTGTTGGTCAATTCAGTTTCTTGTGTGGTCAGCTTGCCCCTGCTGGGGCTATGCTGAACTTCCACTCCTATTTATCTGTATTTGCAATTTGCCTTTTTGCCCGTATTAGATTGGCCTCTTTTTGCTCTGTTTCAGAATATTTCAGATTGCTGATATAGTGGGAGAAGTATAGTGACTTCAGGGTTAATTTTGCTATCAGACGTGTTGGACATTATTTTGGTAGGGTTTTTTGGCAGATTGCAGACAGTGGCTTTCCTTTCCTGTCCTTTCTAGATAGTCGGGCCCCATCGTTTGCTCAGCCTATTTTCCTGCCTGTGTTTGTGTTTTCATCTTGCTTCACTGTCAATACATGTGTGGGGGCTGTATTTTCCTTTGGGGTCTGCTCTGGGGCAGTTAGTTTTCCCTTTTCTTGCTTTAGGTTTATATAGTCCTCCGGCAGTGATGAGGTGTCTAGGAACAACGTAGGAACGCTCCACTGCTACTGTTAGTTGTGTGGTTAAGATCTGGAATCTGCAATCTGCATAGTTACCAACCTCTCTGGTTTTCTGGGACTTAGCTTTTTGTTGTTCCTCCTCGGTGACCCATTCATTACAGACTACACTGTGGGCAACGAGATGACATGTGCAGCGTCCACCACCATCGTAGAGAAGGGCATTGCAGTGATTGGCTTGCTTTTGGGGGCGTCATAGTGTCTATAAAAGCCCTGACCGCCGACCTCCATTTTACTTCTGCTGATCTTAACAGTAGGGAGAGGTTGCTGTTTATCAGTAGGGAGAGATTTAGGGCTGTAAAGATATAAGAAGTTCTTATGTGCTTGTGCTGATAGCAATTGTGCTGTAGTTAGTGTGCAGTGACAGGGGAGGATTTTCTTGTGTGCAGCAGCGCTGGTTATTAGGCTGCCTGATAGCTGTATTTCTGTGTGTACACTGCTGTGCTGGCTGCTTTTTACACAGCACTAATACTTTTATTCTTTTTTTCTGCACAGTTACCGACCGTTCATTTTTTCTCACACCGTATAGAGCTGTACGCTCCTCACACACTACCGTGTACCGGCTGGTATTACTGACAAATACATGCTGACTATCTGTGTGTGACTCCGGAAATATATACTGAGATTTTAATTTTTCCCTACACCGTATACAGCTTTACGCTTCTGATACAGTACCGTATATCTGCTGTTTGTATCATGGTGAAATCCATGCTGAGAGAGCATCTGTGTGTGACTCCATAAATAAATACGGAGATGTAAATTTTCCCCTACACCGTATACAGCTGTACGCTCCACATACAGTACCATATATCTGCTGTTTGTATTACGGTGAAATCCATAGTGAGAGAGTGTCTGTGTGTGACTCCAGAAATATATACGGAGATTTAAATTTTTCCCTACACCGTATACAGCTGTACGCTCCTAATACAGTACCATATATCTGCTGGTATTTTTGGTACATTTTCCCAAACATGAGGAAGTATGGTGGAAGAGGCCATGGGCAGGGGAGGCCAGCTGGTACTGATGATTAGAGTAGAGCGAAACGGGTCGAAAAATTTCAAAAGTCGCCGACTTTTGGCAAAGTCGGGTTTCATGAAACGAAACCCGACCCTAGGATGAGGTTGGCCATGAGGTCGACGACTTAAGCGCCAAAGTCTCGTTTCAAAAGTTTGTTTTGCGCTCTTTTTCAGCCAATCAGGATCCATGGACACTGTGGGCAACGTGATGACATAGGCAGGGGTCACCACCATCTTTCAGAAGGGCATGCAAGTGATTGGCTTGCTTTGGTGGGCGTCACAGGGGGTATAAAAGGGCGTGCACGCCGACCACCTTGTTACTCATGCTGATCTCAGAATAGGGAGAGCTGCTGCTGCTGATTTTGTAGGGAGAGCATTAGGCAGGGAAGAAGACACCAAAAACTGCTTCTGCTGCTAGCGATTTTGCCTGTACAACACACCAGTCACTGTGTGTGCAGTGCAAGTGGAGGCTATATTTTGCTGGATCAGCGGTGTTGGTTGTTAGGCTGCCTTCTAAGGTTTCCTGACGGCTGCATTGCTGTTTACCCACTGCTCTGCAAACTGTTTTTTTAAAAGCAATCCCAAATTTTTTTTTTTTTTTTTTTTGTCCTGGTGAGGTACTGAGCGTGCATTTTTTCACACCATACAGTGGTGCACACTCCTCATACAGTACCGTGTAACGGCTGTTATCACAGCCACAGTGAAGCTATCTGTGTGTCGCTCTGTAAGGATAAGTCGAGGACACGTTCCGTTCTTACAGACCTGCACCTTCTAGTTTTGTCTAGTTTTCAAACAGTTAAATATATTTGCTGTTTGATCACATTCAAAACTATAGAGAGACAGCGTGTATCAGTCCGTATACTTAAAAAACACGGAGCTTGACAATTTTACGTACACCGGACAGCCGTGTACGTGCACGCTCCTCTCTCAGTACCGTGTAACGGCTGTTATCACAGCCACAGTGAAACTATCTGTGTGTCGCTTTGTAAGGATAAATGGAGGACTTGTTCCGTTCTTACAGACCTACACTCTAGGGAGATTCCTATTCTGCCCAATTCTATATACACCTTGTAGTTTGTCATACACTAGCCAATTTCTGCCTGTGACATAGCGCTGTGATATTCACTGGGCCTCACACAATCCAAAAGTGTCCCGTGTCCACAAGTGTGTGCAGAAATTCAAAATCTCAGTTACCCTCTAGTGACATTTTACACACCTGCGACATCAAGCCTGTGACATAGCGCTGTGATATTCAGTGGGCCTCACACAATCCAAAAGTGTCCAGTGTCCACAAGTGTGTGCAGAAATTCAAAATCTCCGTTATCCTCTAGTGACATTTTTCACACCTGCGACATCGAGCCTGTGACATAGCGCTGTGATATTCAGTGGGCCTCACACAATCCAAAAGTGTCCAGTGTCCACAAGTGTGTGCAGAAATTCAAAATCTCCCCTGTCCTATAGACACCTTGTACCTTGTTTTACATTACTATATAGTTTGTTGGATTTTGTCTACATTTCTTCCAAAAATGAGGAAGGCTGGTGGAAGAGGCCATGGAATTGGGCGGGGGTTGGCAGCTGGTAATGATGGTGTTGGTGGTGGATCTGATGGTAGTGGCAAAAGCAAAATAGGACCGAATGCAGGAGGTGTTGAGTCTGCGTCATCGTCTGGCTCCACAAGGCCTCGATGGCTTAGTTTTCTAGGAGTTGGCAAACCGCTTTTAAAGCCAGAGCTTCAGGAAAAAGTTTTGTCTTACATTGCTGACTCAGCCCCCAGCTCTATCGCCTCCTCTTCTGAAGTTGTAAAAAATAAAAGCACTGAGTCATCATTGGAGGCTCATGTTCATGAACCACACCTTTCCTCGTGTCCTTCACCCCAACCAAGATTGAAGGATGACGCAGGCCATACTACTGATTACTCCATGGAGCTGTTTTCACATACCATGCCTGGATTATCAAGTCAAATGGTGAATTACCCAGGCCAAGATGAATCTGACATGGAGTGCACTGATGCACAGCCACTGATAGATGATTCTGCTGGTACATTCACTCAGAGCAATACATTGTCCTCGCAGTGTACAGAGCCAGATTCCGACCCTGATGAGACTCGGGTGCCCCTTCCCGCACACTATACCACCATACACGGTGACACAGAGGAAGGTGCACATGACATTGAAGAGGAGGTGATGGATGACCCAGTTGTTGACCCAGATTGGCATCCATTGGGGGAAGAGGGTGCTGCTTCCAATAGCTCAGATGAGGAGGAGGAGCATCCACAGCAGACATTGACATCGCAACAGCTGTTATCTGGCAGGCCCGGAACACTCCAAAGACAGGTTCCAAAAATCAAAAGAGTTGCTGGACAGCTTGTCCAGGGGTCAAAATATCACAGCGTGCTAGGCCGCAAAATGTCTACTAAAGTAGGAAGAGTGCAGTGTGGCACTTTTTTGAAGAAAATCCTCATGATCAGGCCAAGGTTATCTGTAAGAAATGCGCAAAGACCTTTAGCCAAGGGAAAAATCTGAAAAATTTCAATACCAGTTGCATGCTTAGACATTTAACCACCATGCACTTGCAAGCGTGGACACAACACCAAACCTCAAGTACCACATGTGCAACTGATCACAAAGAAGGTAGTCAGCAACGCTACATTGTTTCCCCCACTGTAAACCCACTGGTTAGCACAGCAGCAAATGTTGAGGTGTCGTTGCAAGGCCACAGCAGTCAGGGAATCCCACTGTTATATCAACGACAGACTGAATCTAGGCCATTAGAAAGAACACCAACTCCATCACCATCATCAACCCTCTCTCAGTCCGCCCTGTCCACCGCTACTTCCACCATATGCAGCTCTCAAGTCCAGCTCACCCTCCCAGACACTATGAGTAGGTCAAGAAAGTACTCAGTCTCTCATCCGCGTACACTGGGTTTGAACGCCCACATTGCCAAGCTAATCTCGTTAGAGATGATGCCCTATCGGTTGGTGGAAAGTGCAGCTTTCCGCGAACTCATGGCCTATGCAGTACCACGCTATGACCTACCCAGTCGCCACTTCTTCTCTCGCAAAGCCATCCCAGCCCTCCACCTTCATGTGAAAGACCGCTCTGCACCCTACTATTCATCTGTCTCCACACCCTTCATGCACAGGATAACTGCACTTGATACTTGTCTATTGCACTTAAACACACGGGCTGATGACCGGATCATGCAGCTTTATATGAAAATCCCTATTATAATTGCCAGACCTGAATTAACAAGCATTTTTCACCTACTGTGTCCCCCCATTTCCTTGTAGATTGTAAGCTTGCGAGCAGGGACCTCACTCCTAATGTCACTGTTTGAATTGTCTTAACTTGTATTGAATTTATTGTCTGTACATGTCCCCGCTTAATTGTAAAGTGCTGCGGAATATGTTGGCGCTATATAAATAAAAATTATTATTATTATTATTATTGTCCATGCACTCAAGCAGTCAGTGAGTGGAAAGGTGCACCTCACAACTGATGCATGGTCCAGTCGGCATGGCCAGGGCCGTTACGTGTCCTTCACTGCGCACTGGGTTAATGTGGTGGATGAAGGGTCCACAGGGGACAGCGGTGGTGGGACAGTGCTGCCTAGCCCACGGTATAGGAAACAGTTGGCTGTAGGCGTTCGACCCTCCTCCTCCTCCAGAAGCGAAAGCTCGTCCACAGAGCGCAGTCGTACGAGCACTCCATCTGCAGCTGCCCATATTGCACACGAGGTGTCCCCCTATCGAGCAGCTAGTGGAAAGCATCAGCAGGCTGTGTTGCAGATGATGTGTTTGGGCGACAGACAGACCGCCGAGGTGCTGGCCGAGTACTTTCAGCGACAAACTGAGTAATGGCTGGGCAGTGTACATCTTGAGGCAGGCAAGGTAGTTAGTGATAACGGCCGTAATTTTGAGGCAGCCATAGCCCTTTCAAAACTCAGCCACATACCTTGCTTGGCTCACACCTTGAACCTGGTGGTGCAGTGCTTCCTCAATAATTATCCGGATTTAACAGCCCTGCTCCAAAAGGTGCGAAGACTGTGCGCGCACATCCACCAGTCGCCTGTACACTCCATTCGTATGCAGAAGCTGCAGCGATAGCTCCACCTTCCCAACCACCGCCTCATTGTCGACATTGCAACAAGGTGGAACTCCACCCTGCACATGGTTAAGCGGTTGTGCGAGCAGAGGCAGGCCATAATGCATTTGAGGGAGGATACATGGCCAGGCACTTTGAGAGTAGACATGGAGTTGACAGGTGTGCAGTGGTCGAAGCTGAAAGACCTCTGTAAAGTCCTTCAGTGTTTTGAGGAATACACACGGCTGGTAAGCGCAGACGACACCATCCTAAGCATGAGCATCCCACTTATGCGTCTGCTCATGCAAACTTTGACGCACCTTAAGGAGCAGGCGTCTGCAGCCAATGTTGACGAGGAGGAAGAGGTGGAGGGAATCCTTGATGACATTCAGCCATTGTCTGCTCAGAGACCTCTCCTGGACGAGGTGGAGGAAGAAGAGGAGGAGGAGGATGATGATGGGGATGATTACTTAGGGGAGGAGGATGCATCTTGTGGGGCAAGTGAAAATGTTGGCGTGGCAAGGTCTAGTACAGGGTTTGTGCGTGACTGGAGGGATGTGGATTTGCCAGAAAGTGCTCCTCCACCCAGCACTCGCAGTGCATCATTGACACCGGGAACATTGGCCCACATGTCAGATTATGCCTTGCAGATCCTAAAAAGGGACCCACGCATTGCCAAAATGATGAACGATGACGACTACTGGTTGGCTAGCATCCTGGATCCACGCTATAAAGGCAAATTACAAAACATCATGCCACAGGAGAACCTTAACCTAATATTGGCTACTAGAGTTGAGCGATACCGTCCGATACTTCAAAGTATCGTATCGGATGGTATCGGCCGATCTTTAAAAAAAGTATCGGTATCGCCGATTCCGATACCGGAAGTCCCATTCAAGTCTATGGGACTTCCGGTATCGGAATAAGAAAAACCCTTTCCTGCCCTTGTACAGCCTCTCTGGGGTCTGTACGGGCCTTTCGGGGGGCTGTGCCGGCCTGCCAGGGGGTCTGTGCAGGCTCCGGTGGTCTGTGCCGGCCTGCCGGTGGTCTGTGCAGGCTCCGGGGGGCTGTGCCGGCCTGCCGGGGGGCTGTGCCGGCCTGCCGGGGGGCTGTGCAGGCTCCGGGGGGCTGTGCCGGCCTGCCGGGGGGCTGTGCCGGCCTGCCGGTGGTCTGTGCAGGCTCCGGGGGTCTGTGCAGGCATCGTCCGATGGGACTACAAGTCCCATCGGGCGATGCCTGCTACCATGACAGTGATTGACACATTAGCCAATGATGGGACAGTAGTAGTCCCATCATCCGGCTAATGTGTTAAATGTAAAAAAAAAAAAAAAAAAAAATTACATGCTACATACATACAACATGCATACTACATACATGCTACATTCATACTACATACTACATACATGCTACATACATACTACATATATACTACATGCATGCTACATACATACTGCATGCTACATACATACCACATACATACTACATACATACTACATGCTACATACATACCACATACATGCTACATATATACTACATGCATGCTACATACATACTACATATATACTACATGCATGCTACATACATACTGCATGCTACATGCATGCTACATACATACTACATACATACTACATGCTACATACATACCACATATATACTACATACATACAATACATTCATACAATACATACATAGACATACAGTACATATAACATAGAGTAACATACTTACCAATACTTGTCACATTGTTCCCCGAAGCCATTGTCGTCTACGGAATAAATATTAACATAACAAACCACAAAAATACTCACCCACGATCCGAAGCAGTCCACGAGTGTGTCCCACGACGATCTTGGGTAGAGAACGGCAGCATCAGCTGTTGCTGCCGTTCTCTACGGGCTGCAGGAATCCAATGACGGAAGGTAGGTATCCTTCCGCACTGTATTCCTCCGCCACTTAAAAAAAAAAAGTCCCTAGTCTCACTTTATGCCATTGCTGTGTGGGAAATTCCCACGCAGCAATGGCATAAAGTGAGACTAGGGACTTTTTTTTTTTTAAGTGGCGGAGGAATACAGTGCGGAAGGATACCTACCTTCCGTCATTGGATTCCTGCAGCCCGTAGAGAACGGCAGCATCATCTGATGCTGCAGTTCTCTACCCAAGATCGTCGTGGAACACACTCGTGGACTGCTTCGGATCGTGGGTGAGTATTTTTGTGGTTTGTTATGTTAATATTTATTCCGTAGACGACAATGGCTTCGGGGAACAATGTGACAAGTATTGGTAAGTATGTTACTCTATGTTATATGTACTGTATGTCTATGTATGTATTGTATGAATGTATTGTATGTATGTAGTATATATGTGGTATGTATGTAGCATGTAGTATGTATGTAGTATGTATGTAGCATGCATGTAGCATGCAGTATGTATGTAGCATGCATGTAGTATATATGTAGTATGTATGTAGCATGCATGTAGTATATATGTAGCATGTATGTGGTATGTATGTAGCATGTAGTATGTATGTAGTATGTATGTGGTATGTATGTAGCATGCAGTATGTATGTAGCATGCATGTAGTATATATGTAGTATGTATGTAGCATGTAGCATGTATGTAGTATGTATGTGGTATGTATGTAGCATGTAGTATGTATGTAGCATGCATGTAGTATATATGTAGTATGTATGTAGTATGTATGTAGTATGTATGTAGCATGCAGTATGTATGTAGTATGTATGTAGTATATATGTAGTATGTATGTAGCATGCATGTAGTATGTATGTAGTATGTATGTAGTATATATGTAGTATGTATGTAGCATGTAGTATGTATGTAGCATGCATGTAGTATGTATGTAGTATTTTTTTTTTTTTTTTTTAACATTTAACACATTAGCCGGATGATGGGACTACTACTGTCCCATCATTGGCTAATGTGTCAATCACTGTCATGGTAGCAGGCATCGCCAGATGGGACTTGTAGTCCCATCGGACGATGCTTGCACAGACCCCCGGACATCAGCACAGCCCCCCGGCAGGCCGGCACAGCCCCCCGGCAGGCCGGTACAGACCCCCACAGGGTGCACAGACCACCGACAGGCCGGCACAGCCCCCCGGCAGGCCGGTACAGACCCCGGGCAGTCCACACAGCCCCCCGGCAGGCCGGCACAGCCCCCCGGCAGGCCGGCAGAGACCCCCGGAAGGCCCGAAATGACGGCGCATCATGATGCGCACACACCGCGCATCATGATGACGTCAGGCCGTCAATCAACTGAACTTCCGATTCCGATGCCGAATTCCGATATTGAAAAAATATCGGAAGTCGGTATCGGAATTCCGATACAGCAAGTATCGGCCGATACCCGATACTTGCGGTATCGGAATGCTCAACACTATTGGCTACTAAACAAGCAACTCTGGTTAACCCGTTGGTTGAGGCATTCCCAGCACACAGCAGCGGTGATGGCTCTCACACGAGCCGTACGGGCCGGGGGCAGCTTGGCAGAGGTGTTCGTGGTGCACACAGCAGAAGTGGCATTGGAGACAGGGGTTTCATGACAATGTTGTGGACTGATTTTTCACGGACCGCTCACACAACTGGTAATACTGCATCGATGGAAAGTGACAGGAGACAGCAGTTGTCAACTATGGTTAACAACTACTTTTCCTCCCATATCGATGTTCTCCCACACATGTCATTCCCCTTTGACTATTGGGCCGCTAAACTGGACACATGGCCTGAATTGGCACAATATGCCTTACAGGAGCTCGCTTGTCCAGCTGCATGTGTGCTATCGGAAAGAGTCTTCAGTGCAGCTGGATCAATCCTGACAGAAAAAAGGACCCGTCTGTCAACCCAAAATGTGTATAATCTCACCTTCATTAAAATGAACCATGCACGGGTTTCCAAGGATTTTGTCCCACCTTCCCTTGATGACACACAGGTTGCCAGAAAAATGGCTTGCTTTGGTCCTCCTCCTATTCCGCGAACTTGACCTATTTCACCTTTTGCAGCAGCTGAATGACCCACATCTACATATGCCACTTTGTATACCTCCCTAAGTGGGCGGCCCCCCCATGGCCGGGGTCACCACCTAGCGCACAAAACCGTGCGAGTGCCATTGCCCTGGACAGGTGGGTAGGCCGACTCTTGGGCGCGGGCACTGGCATAGGGTCCCTCATAGTGCAATCAAGTGTCTCTGACAGTGGTGGTGCACACCCGCCGTCAGACACACCGCTGTACTATGAGGGGCCGATTGCCAGTACCGATGCCCACGAGTGTGCCCCCTTGCTTGGGCAGGGCCCCAGCATTTGCAATGTTTATCTCTCCCTGCTCCTCCGCTGTGTAGTCTGGGCTTTCAAATCCTTCACTGGGACTGCCACTACAAATTGATTGAACTGAAAGATGATGGTTAAGATGTAGCTATGCCCTGTCCTGCTGGCCGGGCTCTAGCTCCAGATGATCAGTGGCTTCCATTTCTTATGGAAGTCGACTCACAATTACATGCAGTGGTGGTTTATCATCAGCTTTCACAGTTTTCCTACTCACAAACGTGTGACATTCCGGTGCATATTTCAAAATGTGCCCTCTCATGCCAATCAAATAGAATCGCCTACGGCCTGTGGCTTCTGTCTTTTGCACTCCAAAGTTACGTGACAGATCATGATAGCGAGTGAGCACCATGTTTACATCGCTTCCTGTGGTAAAAATTGGATTGAGATGAGTAACAGTGATGGAATCAATGGAAGTGCGATACAGCAAGACTTTATTCACAAAAAAATGTTTTCACTGTCTCACCACACAAATTAATTGAGGGTCAGCATCGCCTATGAGAATTGTGACGGAAGCTTTTCCCGTGAATAATAATTCCTAGATTTCTGCAATCAATAGCCTTTGTCACTAATTGTATGCATCTCATTTCCTATTGCGGAGAGGCTGGACTGTATTACTGAGACAGAAATATATATGAAGATTTAAAAATAACACCAAAAGTATATAGTTGTGTACGCCTCAAATGCATTTATTTTTTCCACTTTTTAGATTGCTGTGTAATCCATACTGAGAACACGGAGATTTTACATGTTTAAACTATGCTATATATACCTGCTATCCAGTGATAAAGTACCCTTTCTCATCTTTGTACAATCTGGTCAAATCCATACTGGGCCTGAGAACATCTGAGTCTGCCTCCTGATCTATAGACATATATTTTTAATGTGTAAACTAGGCTACATATATACGTGTTATCCGGTGAAACTGTACCCTTTATCAACTTTCTACAATGTTGTTGAATCCATACTGGGCCTGAGAACGGCTGCCGAGCTGTTAAGCAAGCTACAGCACCTGTGGTTTGGACACGTAATTTTTTCAGGAATGACTGTTAGGCCTAACTCCGGAATTGCGGTTGACCTGAACTTACTGGGAAATCATCGTTCGTTCGCGGGGAATAATCTGAATCCCAGATCCCCATCACTAACGGAGTTCAGCAGGTTATCTGCACCTGTAAGCGACAAAAGCTGGTCCTTTCAGTGTAGCGTGCATGCAGCCACGGACATGTACTGGAATGCTAGACCTGTTATTGCTCGACCTCATGTGCCACAGCCCCGCATATCCCTCTAGTAAGCTTGACGCGTACCGCGGGGCCATGCCGGAGTCTCGGTCGTTAACGGAATAAAGCTGAAAAATCGCTAGCACAACTACAAACGGACATACCACACCACACACAGAATCGACAAAGCTTGCAACCTCTCCATCTTTTCTGTAGCTTGTATGGTAGTGGTTTCCCGGGTGCAGTCCAATTAAGCCACAGGCTCCACTCCTGGTGGTGCCCTTTTGGACATTCCTTTAAGGTTCAGCTTTGCAATCATACTGCCCCCGGAAACCAAAAACTTTGCCTTCAGGGACGCTGTTTGGAGGTTCGTGGGGAAAAACGCCGCCCGATCAGCAGTCGGCATATCGGTCGCCCTCCCAGGGCTGTGGGGTACTCGGTACCGGACCGGTGTCAGTGGGATGTGTCACAGCAGCGGTGACTCAGACGGTGGCCCTGAGCGCCCATGTAAATGGCGTGGTATAATGGTAAAGAGTTTATATAGATAGTTTGACGCCACCTGTGGTGTTCGGCAACATAGATGTTAGGCCGACGCTGCATGCAGATCCTCTGGGACTGATGGTGTTGTGCAGCAAAGATGGTGAAGCTCCCCACAGGTGGAGCTGGAGTCCCAGGGAAGTGTAGATGTAGTGATGGGGGAAAGGCACAGGCGGTGTAGGTGCTGGTAGCCAGATGTAGCGGTGCTGGAATAACTGTAGGACACCAGAGCGTGCAGTTCCAAAGCTTTACTCAGTCTGCAGGTTACACAGATGCCTGCCTCCGTGCTGTGTCCTCCGGGTCAGGACCTCTGCCAACCTCTGGGAACAGAATGGAAAGCTCCCTTCCAACACTCCGCCAACATGTACCTTCCTGAACGTCTCCTTTCTAGCGCTTGTGGGGGAAGCACTCACAGGACCGTGGTTCACTGAAACGCCTCCTGTCTAACAGATGTTCCTCAGACTTTACTTGTATGGCAGACAGCTGTAGCCTTTTCCTTCTGCCTCGCACACGTCGATGCTGGGGCCTCCGAGCCTTAGTTGGGTACAGAGCATTTATAGCTGCTACTTCCCCCGGTTTCTGCTGCAGGAATGTCAGTGTCCCTACAAACTCAGAGACCGGAATCCGGACCATGCGCTCCAGCTAGGAGTGAGCTTTAACTCTGCTCATCCTCCAGCTCCCCTTCTCACATCCACATGCTTCCCCTTCCCTGCACAGAGTGCCCTAACTTACCTCTTCCCGACCACAGAGAGCAGCTCCGCAGCAGTCAGGTTCAGAGGTCTCCCTGCTGGCCTGGAGTGGGAAATGTGTTGTGTGTTGGTTTCACTGCTAGAGAGATCCTTCGTTGCTCCCAAGCTTGACAACACACTCCCTAGGAGGAAGGCAATGCCACAGTGGCGACCGTACTCTTGGGGACGCCACAAGTGCACTGAGGCCCAGCCACTGCTGGATGATGCTGCTGGTACATTGACCCAGACCACTACATTCCCCTCGCACTCTACACAGCCAGAATCTGACCCAGAGGAAACTCAGGTTCCCCTTCCCGCATACTATACCACCTTACATGGTGACAAAGAGGAAGGTGCAGATGAAAGTGCAGGTTCCTTGAGCAGGTGGGGGGGCATACTCATGGGCGATGGCACTGGCACAGGGCACCGCATAGTACGCAAAAGTGTCTCTGCCGGTGGGAGGGCCTAAACAGCCAAGTGCAGTGAGATGGAAGATGGGGTCGACAAGGAGTTCAGAGTAGTGCAGGGATTCCCTAGCAAGGAGACTTATGTAATTGTTTTCAATGTTGGGACAGCAATTTTTGGGGAGCACTATACTCTGGTGAATGATATATGGGGCCCACCATACACTGGACCATTCCAAAGGTGAGCAGCATTTACAGGGCCCATTATACACTAGAGCGGTAGAAATGGGGCCCATTATATATGGAACATTATTTGGGCCCATAAGACAGTGGAAATTCATCCATTGGGACCAACATATACTGTAGCATTATGTGGAGCTCATCATATACGGTTTGAAACATTATATGGGAATAATGATTCCGTATGGAGAAATATATGGGCCTCTTTACTCTGTATAGCGCACTAAGCGCTGGCCATAATACTGTATGGAGTTATATACTGTCCATTTTTGGAGGTATTGGAGAATTTAAAATGGATATCAGTCATGAGATGTAAGAAGTGAAGTATTTTTCATTGTACTATACTGCTATTTCTCTGCCGTATCGGAGCATCATGAGTTGTGGTATGTGTTAAAGGGGCGCTCTTTGGCCCTGGGCCCACGAAAACCTGGAGCCAGCCCTCCCCCCCCCCCACAACTGTAGCCAAATAACCCCCATTTTTCAGTGTGTAACTAGTATTATGAAGTTAATTAAGGTTGACAAGCTTCAGTAACAAGAATTTATGCTTTTGGCATTCAAATGGGCACTGTTGGTGTGTTTCCTGTCCTCCTCTCACTGCCGACTTTAATTCTCCACTGACTTACATTGGGTTTCGTGTTTTGGGACGACCCCGACTTTTCCCTATAGTCGGCCGATTTTGCTCGACCCGACTTTTGGAAAAATCGGGTTTCGTGAAACGAAACTCGACCCTAAAAAACCAAAAGTCGCTCAACACTACTGATGATGGTGGTGGTGGTGCATCTGCTGGTAGTGCCAAAAGCACAATAGCACCTAAGGCAGGAGGTGTTGAGCCTGCATCATCGCCTGGCTCCAGAAGTCCTGGAAGGCTCCCTTCTCTGGGAGTAGGTAAACCGCTTTTAAAGCCAAAGCATCAGGAACAGGTTTTGGCTTACATTGCTGAAACAGCCTCCAGCTGTATCACCTCCTCTTCTGAAGTTTCAAAAACTGCAAGCACTGAGTCGTCAGTGCAGGCTCCTGGTCAACAACACCTTTCTTTGTGTCCTTCACTCCCACCAAGAGTGAAGGCTGCGGCAGGCCACACTTCAGATTACGCCATGGAGCTCTTTTCACATACCATGCCTAAGTTATCAAGTGAAATCCTGAATTCCCCAGTCCAAGATGAATATGACATGGAGTGTACTGATGCACAGCCAGTACTATATGATTCTGCTGGTACATTCACCCAGAGCACTGTATTGACCTCGCAGTCTACTGAGCCAGATTCTGACCCTGATGAAACTCAGGTGCCCCTTCCCGCATACTATACCACCTTACACGGTGACACAGAGGAAGGTCCAGATGAAATTGAATAGGAGGTGATGGATGACCCAGTTGTTGCCCCGGATTGGCATCCATTGGGGGAAGAGGGTGCCACCTGCAATAGCTCTGAAGAGGAGGAGGATCCGCTGCAGGCATCGACATCGCAGCTGCGGTTATCTGACAGGCCCGTAGCAGTCCAAAAACATGTTAAAAAAACAAAGAGTTGCAGGACAGCTTGGCCAGATGATCAAATTAGCACAGCATGCAAGCCCTGAAATTTTTCCCATAGTAGGAAGAGTGCAGTGTGGCACTTTTTTGACCAAAATCCTATTGATGAGGCAAAGGTTATCTGTAAGAAGTGCGGAAGGACCTTTAGCCGAGGGAAAAATCTCCAAAATTTGAATACCAGTTGCATGCTTAGACATGTAAAGACCATGCACTTGCAAGCGTGGACAGACTACAAAACCTCAGGTAGCACCTGCTCCGACTGAAGGTAGCCAGCAATTCAACATTGCTTCCCCCACTGTAAGCCCACCGGGTAGCACACCACCAGCAAGAAATATTGAGGTGTCGTCGCAAGGCCAAAGCAGTCAGTGAATCACAATGTTTTTCCAATGAAAGACTGCATCTAGGCCATCACCACCACCACCACCATCACCAACCCCCTCTGTCTGCCCTGTCCACCACTAGTTCCACCATATGCAGCTCTCAAGTCCAGCTCACCCTAGCAGAGACTCTGAGTTGGACAAGAAAGTACTCATCCTCTCATCCACATACACTGGCTTTGAACGCATACATTGCCAAACTGATCTCAATAGAGATGATGCCCTTCCGTTTGGTTGAAAGCGCAGCGTTCCAAGAGCTCATGGCCTACGCTGTCCCACGCTATGACCTACCCAGTCAGCACTTCTTTTCTAGAAAAGCCATCTCTGCCCTCCACCTGCATGTGAAAGACCGCATTGTCCATGCACTCAAACAATCAGTGAGTGGAAAGGTGCACCTCACAACAGATGCATGGGCCAGTAGGCATGGCCAGGGCCGTTACGTGTCCATCACTGTGCACTGGGTGAATGTGGTGAATGCAGGGTCCACAGGGGTCAGCGGCAGTGGGACAGTGCTGCCTAGCCCACGGTATAGGCAGCAGTTGGCTGTAGGCGTTTGACCCTCCGCCTCCTCCAGAAGCGGAAGCTCGTCAACAGAGCGCAGTCGCACAAGCACTCCATCTGCAGCTGCCAGTGTTGCACACGAGGTGTCCCACTGTCGAACAGCTAGTGGTAAGCGACACAAGGCTGTGTTGAAGATAATGTCTTTGGGTGACAACAGACACACCGCGGAGGTACTGGCCGACTACTTGCAGCGAGAAACTGAGTCATGGCTAGGCAGTCTACATCTTGAGCCAGGCAAAGTAGTCAGTGATAACGGACGTAATTTTGTGGTGGCCATAGCCCTGGCAAAACTCAGACACATACCTTGCCTGGCTCACACCTTGAACCTGGTGGTGCAGATCATAATAAATAATTATCCGGAGTTACCAGCCCTGCTCCATAAGGTGCGAAAACTGTGCTCACACATCCGTTGCTCGCCCGTAGACTCCAGTCGTATGCAGAGACTACAGCGGTCACTCCACCTCCCCAATCACCGCCTAATCATAGACGTTGCAACAAGGTGGAACTCCACCATGCACATGGTTGAGAGTCTGTGTGAACAGAGGCAGGCTGTAATGCTTTTGCGGGAGGATACATGGGCAGGCAGTTTGAGGGCAGACATCATGTTGTCGGGTGTGCAGTGGTCAAAGCTGAAAGACCTGTCATGATTCCAGTGCTGGGTGACCGGCACTTCTGGGGTTAATGTTTTGATCTCAGTGCAGACTCTTAACTGCACACCTGGGACCTATTATGGTGGCCTCTCATTGGTTCTGGGAAAGCTTCTTATAGCCTCAGGAAGCTCCCATCCCCCATCAGTTATACTTTCACCCTTGGCATAGTGTGGTGACCCCTGAGCGTGTTTGTGCTGTGTTCTCGTTGCTTGATTCTCTGTGTACGACTCGGTCTGTTCTCTGGATATTGCTTAGGATTCTGCTTCGTACCTTCTATGTCTGTTTGGTTTTGACTTCTGCTTGGCCCTGACTATCTGTTCAGTCTCATCCTTGGTACTTTACTGATATCTCTGTGTATGACCTCTGTTTTGCCTGACTATGAGTATTTCTGTATAGTGTCCTGCCATCTATGAAAGCAGGATGCTAAGCCCCGCCCCCTTGCAGTCACATGACCGTAGGTCCTGTGACTGCTTGCTAAACTTCAGCATCCACAGGTCCTGTGTATCTGTACTTTCCGGCTGTACCTGACCCCAGGCCCCCTACAGTGCGGGTGAGTCCCTGCTCAGCGGAGGCTGCTCGCCAGCACTGGCAGGATCCTGACAAGACCTCTGTAAAGTCCTTCAGTGTTTTGAGGAATGCACACAGCAGGTAAGCGCAGACGATGCCATCATAAGCATGAGCATCCCACTTATGCGTCTGCTGATGCAAACTTTAATGCACATTAAGGATCAGGCATCTGCAGCGGAGGAGAAGGAGGAGGGAAGCCTTGATGACAGTCAGGCATTGTCTGCTCAGGGAACTGTCCTGGATGAGGTGGAGGAAGAGGAGGATGAGGGGGATGATTATTTTGGGGAGGAGGATGCTTCTCAGAGGGCAAGAGAAAATGTTGGCTTGCCAAGGTCAGGTACAGGGTTTGTGCGTGACTGGAGGGATGTCGATTTGGCACAAAGTGCTCCTCCACCCACCACTGGCAGTGCATCATTGACACCTGGAACATTGGCCCACATGTGTGATTATCTCTTGTGGATCCAAAAAAGGGACCCCCGCATTACTGGTTGGCCAGCATCCTCGATCGACGCTATAAAGGCAAATTACAGAACATCATGCCACAGGAGAACCTAGAGCTAATATTGCCGAACAAACAAGCAGCTCTGGTAAACCTTTTGTTAGAGGCATTCCCAGCACACAGCAGCGGTGCAGGTTCTACTGCGAGCCATACTGGGCAACATGGAAGAGGTGTTCGTGGTGCACACAGCCGAAGTGGCATTGGAGACAGGGGTTTCATGAGCATGTTGTGAACTGATTTCTCGAGTACCGCTCACACGACTGGTAATACTGAATCGATTGCAACAGACAGGAGACAGCAGTTGTCAACTATGGTTCAAAATTACCTCTCCTCCCCTATCAATGTTCTCCCTCACAGTTCATTCCCCTTTGACTACTGGGCCTGTAAACTGGACACCTGGCTTAAATTGGCACAATGTGCCTTACAGGAGCTCGCTTGCCCTGCTGGTAGTGTTCTATCAGAAAGAGTCTTGAGTGCTGCTGGATCAATCCTGACAGAAAGAAGGACCCAGCTGTCAACCCAAAATGTAGGTGATCTCACCTTCATTAAAATGAACCATGCCTGGGTTTCAAAGGATTTTGTACCACCTTCCCCTGATGACACATAGGTTGCCAGCAAAATGGCTCACTTTGTCCTCTTTCTCCGACTTCTCCAATTCCTCCATTTGATTTGCAGCTGATGAACGTCCAGCCTACACCACAACATATGCCAGTTTTTCCACCTCCCTAACTGGGCTGTACCCCCCCACAACTTTAGCCAAATAACCCCCAGTTTTCAATGCGTTACTATTATTATAAAGTAAATTAAGATTGACCAGCTTAAGTAATAAGAATTGATGTTGTTGCCTTTGAAATGGGCACTGTAGGTGTGTTAACGGTCCTGCACTCACTGCCGACTTTTATTCCCCATTGACTTGCATTGGGGTCGGGTTTCAGTCGGAACGCCGACTTTTGCCGATTTTCGATTCGACTCGACTTTTGGTAAAGTCGGGTGGTCTGAAACCCGACTCGACCCTCCCTGAGGCAAAGTCGCTCATCTCTAGTCACCACTAGTCAATGAAGCTACGCTCGCAGTAACTCATTCCGATTTTTTAAATTATTTACAGTGCAGGAGCAGATGATGAATATTCCCATCATCCACTCCTGCTCTCACTGCTATTAGCAGCTGCAGGTGTCGATGATGAGATCAGTAGTCTCATCAGCTGACACCAGTGACCTGACGTAAACTTTACACCTCTGATCACACCTGAGCGCTCACGCTATCTTTTGACAGCATGGGAACTGCAGCTCTCTGACCACCGGGGATGATTTCACCGTCAATCAGAAGCTGTGTTTTCCGCCCTGCCACGCACAGGACATTGTGGCAAACACTGGATGTTCGGGAATGGGGTCCGGGTTTGGGTTCAGATCTGGGTACTGTTCTGGTACCCAAACCAGAATATTTTGTAACTATTCGGCCGAACCCTCCAGACCCGAACATTCAGGGGTCTGCCCATCTCTATCCATCACATTACAAATTTTATTGTGATGGGTAGATATGGGCGGCCCCCTGGATTTTCGGGTCCGGCGGGTTTGGCCAAACAGTTAAAAAAAAGTTCTGATTTGGATACCAGAACAGTACCCGAACCCGAGCCTGGACCCCAGTCACTTGAATGGGGGGCCCGAACATCCAGTGTTTGCCATGAGGTCAAGTGCAGTAGTCCCATCAGCTGACATCAGTTACCGGACGTAAACTTTATACCTCTGACCGCAGCTGCGGGTTCATGCTGTCATTTGACAGCGTGGGAACCGCGGCTCTCTAACTGACGGTAATGATTTTATCACTGATCAGAAGTAGTGTTTGCCAAGCAGTCACTGTGCAGAGTGGCCAATCCCCACTCCAATATGGCAGTTGCATACTTCTGAGAATGCAATAGGCAGGCACAGATACTGAGGGCAGTGCCATGACCTACTATGGCACCACACAACTTGATAGAGAGAGGAGAGCAGTTGTAAGGTTTTCAGTGCCGAGGGTAGCTGAGAGCCCTTAGATCAGTTGAGCCTAGAGTATATACAACACTATCACTGGGACACCATGCTGTGTGATAGCGGTCGGGTGAGCAGGTTTTAATTATAATTCATGTGTTATCACAATATCATAAAATAAAGGTATTTTAATGCTATATACACAATAAATGTGAATTGGCACATAATAAGAATACAGGGGGCCTGTACCAGCTGCTGGTGGTCTGTACGGGCCTCTCGGGGGCCTGTGCCGGCTGCCAGTGGTCTGTGCGGGCCTGCCGGGGGTCTTCTGTGTGTGCAGGTATCGTCCGATGGGACTACAAGTCCCATCGGGCGATGCCTGCTACAATGACAGTGATTGACACATTAGCCAATGATGGGTGTTGTGAGTTCATTTTCCCCTTCACTACTGAGGCCCGAGGAACTCCCTCTTCTGGTAAAGAAAGGTAGTGAGCCTGATTATCAGACACCTGAGTCTGATGATGATGACTGGCTGAGTGGAGTTACTGACTGGATATAAGTGTCGGGATCCCTCAGAGTACCTCTTTCACCTGAAGGACCGATGTTCTTGGGTGTGAGACACCATATGTCTCTAATTGATTGCTCCGTCGAGAAGAATAACACAGACTTACGCTGTATTGTACAACTCGGGAAGCCTGCTGAGACGCCTCTGGCTTATCAGTTAGGTTTCCATTCTTTATAGCAAAGAAGTTAAACATTTACAGACATGCGTAGTATAAAACAATTTCACAACTGGTTTCAACAAGACAGAGGAAGCCACGTAGGCTGAAAAACAGGAATTCATCTGTTATCTGGTTTTAGTTCTCAAGGGAACAGGTAAGATGAGTCTAAACAAGAAAATACAACATAGACAGGAACTGAAGGAGTTAAATTGAGTTCTATCATAAGGCTGCCGACGCCCTTCTGCCCTGCAGGTGATTTCTCTGTGGGATCCTTGGAGACCAGTCTGAATTCCTGCTCCTCTAAAGCTAAGTTTTCTGCTCGGCTTTTTGCTTTTGTGCTTAGACTTTGTTTTGCTTTGTTTTTTGGATTTCTGCCATTCGCTGCTGGGGTGTGCTGAATTCCTTTAGCTCTGTCTTCTGAAAATACCTGAGTGCTGATTTAGTTTTTGAAGCCTAGCTGCTTCAGGGTCTTTTTCATATCAGCTTGTTGGCTTATGTCTTTGATAGGGTTTTGGCAGATTGCAGACAGCAACCTTCCTTTCCTGTTCTGTTTAGTAGCTTGGGCCCCATCGTTTGCTCAGCCTATCTTTCTATCTGTGTGAGTGTTTTTTCATCTTGCTTCACCGTCATTATATGTTGGGGGCTGCCTTTTACTTTGGGGTCTGCTCTGGGGCAGTTTAGATTTCCTTTTCTGTCTTTAGGCTATTTAGCGCTCCGGCTGTGATCGAGGGGTCTAGGGCATCGTAGGAACCCCCCACGGCTACTGCTAGTTGTGTTGATAGGTTCAGGGGTCTGCAATCTGATAGTTGCCAACTTCTCTGGTTTTCTGGACGTAGCTTCTATTTTTGTGTCTGCCTCCTACGGTGACTCAATCATAACAGATGGGACAGTAGTAGTCCCATCATCCAGCTAATGTGTTGAATGTAAAAAAAAAAAAACATACTACATATATACTACATTCATGCAACATACATACATACTACATGCATGCTACATATATACTACATTCATACAACATACATACATACTTCATATATACTACATTCATACAACATACATACTACATACATACTTCATATATACTACATTCATACAACATACATATATACTACATACATGCTACATATATACTACATTCATACAACATACATATATACTACATACATACTACATATATGCTACATTCATACTACATACAAACTACATATATACTACATTCATACAACATACATACATACTACATGCATGCTACATATATACTACATTCATACAACATACATACATACTTCATATATACTACATTCATACAACATACATACATACTACATACATACTTCATATATACTACATTCATACAACATACATATATACTACATACATGCTACATATATACTACATTCATACAACATACATATATACTACATACATACTACATATATGCTACATTCATACTACATACATACTACATACATACAACATGCTACAGACATACAACATACATACATGCTACATATATACTACATTCATACAACATACATACATGCTACATATATACTACATTCATACAAAACATAAATACATACTACATATATGCTACATTCATGCAACATACATATATACATGCTACAGACATACAACATACATACATACTACATACTGCATACATGCTACATACATACTGCATACAATACATTAATACATTCATACAATACATACATATAGACATACAGTACATATAACATAGAGTACATACTCACCATTACTTGTCACTTTGATCCCCGAAGCCAGTGTCATCTAGGAAAAAATATGAAAATAACAAACAAGCCATATACTCCCTGATCCACAGAAATCCACGAGGGTCCCACGCCGATCTCTCGTGGAGAACAGCAGAATCAGCTGATGCGACCACTCTCTATGGGGATCCAGGAATCCAGTGACGAGAGGTAGGTATCCTTCCGCACTGTATTCCTCCGCCACTGTAAAAAAATAGTCCCTAGTCTCACTTTTGGCATTGCTGAGTGAGAAAGTTCCCACACAGCTTTTGCCATAAAGTGAGACCAGGGATTATTTTTTTAACAGTGGCGGAGGAATACAGTACGGAAGGATACCTATCTCCCATCACTGGATTCCTGGAGCCCTGTAGAGAGCGGTCGCATCAGCTGATGCTGATCGGCGTGGGACACGCGTGGATTTCTGCGGATCAGGGAGTATATTGCTTGTTATTTTCATATTTTTTTCCTAGATGACACTGGCTTCGGGGATCAAAGTGACAAGTGATGGTGAGTATGTACTCTATGTTATATGTACTGTATGTCTATATGTATGTATTGTAAGAATGTATGAATGCATTGTATTCAGTATGTAGTATGTATGCTGCATGTCTGTAGCATGTTGTATGTATGTATGTAGTATGTATGTATGTTGTATGAATGTAGTATATATGTAGCATGTATGTTGTATGAATGTAGTATATATGTAGTATGAATGTAGTATATATGTAGTATGTATGTTGTATATATGTATGTTGTATGAATGTAGTATATATGTAGTATGTAGTATGTATGTTGTATGAATGTAATATATATGTGGCATGTAGTATGTATGTTGTATGAATGTAGTATATATGTAGCATGTATGTAGTATATATGTATGTTGTATAAATGTAGTATGTATGTTGTATGAATGTAGTATGTATGTAGTATGTGTGTATGTTGTATGAATGTAGTATATATGTAGCATGTATGTAGTATGTATGTTGTATGAATGTAGTATATATGTAGTATATATGTATGTTGTATGAATGTAGTATATATGTAGCATGTATGTAGTATGTATGTTGTATGAATGTAGTATATATGTAGCATGTATGTAGTATGTATGTTGTATGAATGTAGTATATATGTAGCATGTATGTAGTATGTAGTATGTAGTATGTATGTTGTATGAATGCAGTATATATGTAGTATGTTGTATGAATGTAATATATATGTGGTATGTAGTATGTATGTTGTATGAATGTAGCATGTATGTAGTATATATGTATGCTGTATGAATGTAGTATATATGTAGCATGTATGTAGTATGAATGTAGTATATATGTAGTATTTATGTAGTATGTATGCTGTATGAATGTAGTATATATGAAGTATGTATGTAGTATATATGTATGCTGTATGAATGTAGTATGTATGTAGTATGTATGTAGTATGTTTTTTTTTTTTTTTTACATTCAACACCTTAGCCGGATGATGGGACTACTACTGTCCCCTCATTGGCTAATGTGTCAATCACTGTCATTGTAGCAGGCATCGCCCGATGGGACTTGTAGTCCCATCGGACGATGCCTGCACACACAGAAGACCCCCGGCAGGCCAGCACAGACCACCGGCAGCCGGCACAGGCCCCCGAGAGGCCCGCACAGACCACCGGCAGCCAGCACAGGCCCCCGGCAGCCGGCACAGGCCCCCGACAGTCGGCACAGACCCCCAAGGGGCCCGTACAGACCACCGGCAGCCGGCACAGGCCCCCCGACAGTCTGCACAGACCCCGCCTGCACACACAGACGCGCATAGTGCCCACGCACCACCCACACTCCTCCCCCCCTCCCGAACAGGATGTACAAGGCAAGAAAGGGTTTTTTTAATTCTGATATTTCTGTCCCATTGACTTGAATGGGACTTTCGGAATCGGCGATACCCGATACTCTTTTCATATCGGCTGATCGAATCCGATCCGATATTTTTCAATATCTGGTGGTATCGCTCAACACTACCCGTGAATTGAAAATTCATACCTGAGAACTTTGTCTTGATATAGAAAAAGCTAAAGTTGTCACAGATTAAACTACTTTGAAAATTCTCCCAAGACACTTCAAGAGGTACCATGATTGCAAAGCACATTTATTGAAAATTAAAGGTATTGATATTATTTCCTTGGGTTTTAAGAGAGGGGATTTGGGAAAGGATCTGGCCAAATTGGAGTGCAGTTGGATCTATAGACTAGATAAATTGAGTCCACAAGGTCTCAATTAGAGTTTGGGATTTGGAGCGTTTTTGTAGTACCATCTTAGTGTTTTCATATTTTAGTATGATATCTATCTCTTGATTTTCTTTGGCATAGGATGATTTTTTTTAATGTTTTATTTGTTTTTAATATGTTTTTACTTATTTCTTTTTTCTTTCTTTTCATTTTTGATGTGAGCTATTATGTATTGATTTCTATGAAGATCGTTTTCTTCGTTTGCCATGGGGAGGATGTTGATTCATAATTGGAGAAGAATGGTCCCCCCTTTTTTCCTAGACCTAATTTTCTGCATGAAAGAGGCCAAGAAGATTGAGAACATTAAAATAAAAAAATAAAAATAAATAAAAGAAGAGGACATAACAGGGAAAGGTGTTATGAATGAGTCACCGTAGGAGGCAAAAACAGAAATACTAGTTAAGTCCAGAAAACCAGAGAAGTTGGCCGCTATCGGATTGCAGACCCCTGAACCTAACAACAACTAGCAGTAGCCGTGGAGGCTTCCTACGGTGCCCTAGACCCCTCGATCACAGCCGGAGAACTACATAGCCTAAAGACAGAAAGGGAAATCTAAACTGCCCCAGAGCAGACCCCAAAGCAATAGGCAGCCCCCAACATATAATGACGGTGAAGCAAGATGAAAAAACACTCACACAGATAGAAAGATAGGCTGAGCAAATGATGGGGCCCAAGCTAACTAGATAGGACAGAACAGAAAAGCTGCTGTCTGCAATCCACCAAAACCCTCTCTAAAACAAGAGCCAACAGACTGATAGGGAAAAAAGCCCTGAAGACGCTAGGCTTCAAAAAGACTATATCAGTACTCAGGTATTATCTGAAGACAGAGCAAAGAGGAATTCAGCTCACCCAGCAGGGAAAGGCAGAAATCCAGAAAAACAAGGCAAAACAAAACCAAAACACAAATGCAAAAAGTAGAGCGGAAAACTTAGCTTTTGAGGAACAGGAATCAGACTGGTCTCCAAGAATCCCTCAGAGTAATCACCCACAAGGCAGAAGGGCGTCGGCTGCCTTATATCTAGTCAGAAATCCCAGTCACCTAGTCATCATAATTCTGCTCAGGTGCTTTGTAATCAGCCTCACTATCTTCCTTCACCAGAAGAGGGAGTTCATTAGATCTCAATGGTGAAGGGGAAAATGAACTCACAACAGTACCTCCCCCTTGAGGAGGGGTCACCGAACCCTCATCCACGTCACCAGGGCGATCAGGGTGAGCCCGATGAAAGGCATGCACCAATCTTTTTGGCATGAATATCAGAGGCAGAGACCCAGGAATTATCCTCCTGACCATAACCCTTCCACTTAACCAAATACTGGAGTCTCCGTCTAGCCAGACGGGAATCCAGTATCTTCTCTACCTCATATTCCATGTTACCTTCAACTAATACAGGGTCCGGAGGTGCCACCCCAGGAACAACTGGTTCAACAAACCTCTTCAATAAGGACTTATGAAACACATTATGAATTTTAAATGTGACAGGAAGAGCCAAACGAAAAGAGACCGGATTAATAATCGCCAAAATCTTTTAAGGTCCAATAAATCTAGGCTTAAACTTAGGAAAAGCCACCTTCATAGCGATATTTTTTGATGATAACCAAACCATATCACCAACCTTAAACTGGGGACCAATGGTCCTATGTCGGTTGGAAAACCGCTGGGCCTTTTCCTGGGAGAGAGATAACTTATCCACCACTTGGTCCCAGATCTGGTGCATTCTCTCCACCACAGTGTCAACACCTGGGCAGGCAGAAAGCTCCACCTGCCCTGAAGAAAATCGAGGATGAATCCCAAAGTTACAAAAAAAAGGTGACATCAAAGTGGCAGAAATAGCTTTATTATTTAAAGCAAATTCGGCCAGGGGCAAAAATGAAACCCAATCATCCTGATCAGCGGAAATAAAACATCTCAAATACGACTCCAAGGTCTGGTTTGTTCTCTCCGTCTGCCCATTGGTCTGAGGGTGAAAAGCAGAGGAGAAGGACAACTGAATTCCCAGCTTGGAACAGAAAGTCCTCCAAAATCTAGACACAAACTGAACTCCTCTGTCAGATACAATGTTCTCAGGAATCCCGTGCAAGCGAACCAACTATTGCAAAAAGAGGGGCACCAACTCGGAGGAAGATGGCAACTTAGGGAGTGGTACAAGATGAACCATCTTAGAGAACCTATCACAAATCACCCAAATAACAGTCATTCTCTGAGAGACAGACATATCAGAGATGAAATCCATTGAAATATGGGTCCATGGCCTCCTGGGGACCGGCAAAGGCATCAACAACCCACTAGAGCGAGAACAAGGTTTAGACCGGGAGCAAGTCCCACAGGACTGCACAAAATTCCTGACATCACGAGACAAGGTGGGCCACCAAAAAGACCGACTCACCAGATCTCTAGTACCAAAAATACCTGGATGACCAGCTAATGCAGAGCAATGAACTTCAGACATCACTCTCTTCTTCCACTGGTCAGGAACATACAACTTTCCACTGGGACAACGCTCAGGTTTGTCCTCCTGGAACTCTTCCAGAGCACGTCTCAAATCGGGCGAGATGGCAGAAAGAATTACCCCTTCCCCTAAGATGGTAGCAGGCTTAGTCACAACAGGAGAATCAGCAAAGAAGCTCCTAGAGAGGGCGTCTGCCTTGACATTCTTAGTGCCAGGAAGAAAAGAGACCACAAAATCAAAACGTGTAAAAAACAAGGCCCACCTAGCCTGTCTAGGGTTCAAGCGTTTGGCTGACTTAAGGTAAATCAAATTCTTGTGGTCAGTGAGGACCACGACTTGGTGTTTAGCTCCCTCCAACCAATGTCTCCACTCCTCAAATGCCCAATTCATGGCTAACAGTTCCCGATTCCCCACATCATAGTTACGTTCAGATGGAGAGAACTTTCGGGAAAAGAAAGCACAGGAATTCATTTTAGATGTTACAGGATCCTTTTGGGACAAAACAGCTCCTGCACCAATCTCAGAAGCGTCCACCTCTACCTGGAACGAGAGTGAGACATCAGGTTGCCGCAAAACCGGGGCAGAAGTGAATCTTCACTTCAGATCCTGAATGGAAGAAACAGCCTCCGGAGACCAATTCAACACATCACCCTTTTTAGTCAGATCAGTCAATGGCTTGGCAATGCTAGAAAATTTTGCTATAAATTTCCGATAAAAATTAGCAAAACCCTAAAACTTCTGGAGGGCCTTCAAAGAAGTGGGCTGAACCCAATCATAAATGGCCTGTACCTTGGCCGGGTCTATTTTAATAGTTGACGGAGACAAAATAAATCCCAAAAATGAAATCCTCTGTACCCCAAAAAGGCATTTCGATCCTTTGACATACAGGGAATTCTCCCTCAAGATCCGGAACACAGTCCGAACATGTTCCACATGAGAATCCCAATCCTTGGAGAAGATCAAAATATCATCCAGATAGATAATCAAAAATGTATCCACAAAGTCTCGGAAAATGTCGTTCATGAAGCACTGGAAGACAGAAGGGGCATTAGTGAGCCCAAAAGGCATCACCAGGTACTCAAAATGTCCCTCCGGAGTATTAAACGCCGTCTTCATTCATCCCCATGCTTAATGCGGATAAGATTATATGCCCCCCCTGAGATCAAGCTTGGTAAACCAGCAAGCACCTTTAACTATGGAGAATAGATCCAAAATCAGGGGTAACGGATACTGATATTTAATAGTAATTTTCTTGAGGGCACGATAATCAATACAAGGCCTTTATGAACCATCCTTTTTGGCCATGAAAAAAAAACCGGCACCTAAGGGTGAAGAGGATGGTCTAATATGACCCTTCTCCAACGCCTCCTTAATATAGGATCGCATAGCCTCGTGCTCGGGTACAGATAAATTGAAGATCCGACCCTTAGGAAATTTACACCCCGGGCTCAGTTCAATTGCACAGTCAAAACTCCTTTGAGGAGGCAAAGACACAGACTCATTCTCACTAATTACATCATAAAAGTCCGCCAAATAGTCAGGAACATCATGCGACTGAGGAGAGGTGGAAAAAACCGGAGCCTCACTAAGGGCACACCGACAACCCCAACTCACCACAGACACAGATTTCCAATCCAAAACTGGATTATGAATTTGCAACCAGGGAAACCCCAGAACAATGGTATCATGCAAATTATGCAACACCAAAAATCTGCAATTTTCTTGATGGTCTGGGGCGACCCGCATTACCACCTGGGTCCAAAACTGAGGTTTATTTTTCGCCAAAGGAGTAGCATCAATCCCCCTCAAAGGGATAGGCGTCCGCAGAGGTGTCATCAGAAATCCACAACGTTTAGCAAAATCCAAGTCCATTAGATTCAGGGCTGCTCCCGAATCCACAAAAGCCTTGGCGGAAAATGTGGACAGGGAGCAGATCAGAGTAATTGCCAGAAGAAACTTAGGTTGAACACCACCCACAGAAAACGTGTGTGCAAAACGTTTCTCTCGTTTAGGACAGACAGAAATAATATGCAAGGCATCTCCACAAAAAAAACAGCTTATTACGCCTTCTGAACTCCTGACGTTGCTCCCTGGACAAAACTCTATCACATTGCATAGGTTCAGACACTTGTTGAACAGGTGGCAACACCTCTCATGCAGTCCTGCGTTCACGTAAACGCCGATCAACCTGAATGGCTAATGACATAGAATTGTCAAGACCAGAGGGAACAGGAAATCCCACCATAGTATCTTTTATGGCTTCTGACAAACCCTTCCGAAAGAGAGCTGCCAAGGCATTATCATTCTAGGTAGTAAGGACCGCCCACTTTCGGAATTTTTGACAGTACAATTCTGCAGAATCTCGACCCTGGCTCAATGCCAGCAGGGTCTTTTCAGCCTGATCAATAGCATTAGGTTCGTCATACAACAACCCCAAGGCTTGAAAAAATGCGTTCACATTAGTCAGAATATGATCATCTGGTTTCAAAGAAAACGCCCAATCCTGGGGATCGCCACGCAGCAAAGAGATGATAATTTTAACCTGCTGCACGGAGCTCCCTGACGAGTTAGGCTTCAAGGCAAAAAATAATTTACAATTATTTTTGAAGTTCAAAAATTTAGACCGATCCCCAAAAAACACATCATGAGTAGGGATCTTTGGTTCAGCAGCATGTGAATGAGCAAGGTAGGTGGAAATTCCCCGCACTTCCGCAGCGAGCTGCTCCACACGATCAGACAATTGCTCTATCTCCATTGAGAGAAAAAAAAATTCCCCCTACGGCCTCAGAGATATAGAGGAAAAAATATACACACTTTTTTTTTTTTTTTTTTTTTTACAATTCTTTCCTGCTATTGAGTACCCTAGGATCTGCGGTATGGTGGGTGATTCTGTTATGAATGAGTCACCGTAGGAGGCAAAAACAGAAATACTAGTTAAGTCCAGAAAACCAGAGAAGTTGGCAGCTATCGGATTGCAGACCCCTGAACCTAACAACAACTAGCAGTAGCCGTGGAGGGTTCCTACGGTGCCCTAGACCCCTCGATCACAGCCGGAGAACTACATAGCCTAAAGACAGAAAGGGAAATCTAAACTGCCCCGAAGCAGACCCCAAAGCAATAGGCTGCCCCCAACATATAATGACGGTGAAGCAAGATGAAAAAACACTCACACAGATAGAAAGATAGGCTGAGCAAATGATGGGGCCCAAGCTAACTAAATAGGACAGAATAGAAAAGCTGCTGTCTGCAATCCGCCAAAACCTTCTCTAAAACAAGAGCCAACAGACTGATAGGGAAAAAAGCCCTCAAGACGCTAGGCTTCAAAAAGACTATATCAGTACTCAGGTTTTATCTGAAGACAGAGCAAAAAGGAATTCAGCTCACTCAGCAGGGAAAGGCAGAAATCCAGAAAAACAAGACAAAACAAAACCAAAACACAAATGCAAAAAGTAGAGCAGAAAACTTAGCTTTTGAGGAGCAGGAATCAGACTGGTCTCCAAGAATCCCTCAGAGTAATCACCCGCAAGGCAGAAGGGCGTCAGCTGCCTTATATCCAGTCAGCAATCCCAGTCACCCAGTCATCATCATTCTGCTCAGGTGCTTTGTAATCAGCCTCACTACCTTCCTTCACCAGAAGAGGGAGTTCATCAGACCTCAATGGTGAAGGGGAAAATGAACTCACAACAGAAAGGATTCCCTACTCTGATAATTTAATGTATCTATTATTGTATTAGTTTATTGTGCTTAGCCTGTGTGTTTTCTTGTTGAAATTTGGGTTTGGGTTTTATGTAGATGAATGGGTTTTATGTATTCGTATTTTTTTATCTATATAAATGTCACTTTATCATATAATGTGTAATATTTTTCATCACTTAAATTTATTGTGCAATTAGTCACTTTATATGCATATATTTATTTATGTAGGGGGGCATTTATGCAGGGGGCATTTATGCACATTTAATCGAAGTACATTTAATCAAAGTATGAGGCAGTTATAACATGGATGAATGTGACACGCATCTCTATTCTCTTCATACAGGTAACCAGCTCTTTCAATCTCTGCTCTGAATCAACTCCTGTGTCTCCCACTCCATTCAATGTCAGCAAGCAGTTAATCCTGAATGCTACGTATGTGTTTTCAACTATGCAAGCTTATATCTGGTAACCAGCTCTTTCAATCTCTGCTCTGAATTAACTCCTGTGTGTCTCCCACTCCATTCAATGTCAGCAAGCAGTTAATCCTGAATGCTACATATGTATTTTCAACTATGCAAGCTTATATCTGGTAACCACCTCTTTCTATCTCTGCTCTGAATTAACTCCTGTGTGTCTCCCACTCCATTCAATGTCAGCAAGCAGTTAATCCTGAATGCTACATATGTGTTTTCAACTATGCAAGCTTATATCTGGTGTATAGTTATTTAAATTTCCTCTGCTTGTCCCCTTATGTTGTGAGGTCAAGAATCTTTTCAAAGTGCTTTATGATCCATGTAGTGCTGGATATTTGTTTACCTGACCACAACATTTATTGGGTCCTGCTGTCTCAATTTAGTTTGTTTGATTAACGAGAAGAGAGAGCAAAAAAAAGAGATCTTAGGCTAGTTTCACACTTGCGCCTTTTTGCGCAGCGTATCGAGCGCACAAGAAAAACATGTGAAAAGCGCATGCAAACACTTGTAAAAGCTGTGTTTTTTGTAGCATTACTGTGCGCATAACGACAAAAAATCACTGCGTTTTTATGCGTTTGCATTTTTTATGCGCAATGGTGTCACTTCACAGGAGAAAATCCTTGAAAAATTCTTGCAACACACTCCACCAATGGGACAGCAGTGGGCGTGCCTTATGGAAATTCTTTATATAGACCCTGTTTACAGCTGAATTCTTCACATTTGCTTGCATTTGGCTCAGGCTTATGCAGTTGCTTCCCATGAACAGAGGGAGAGAGAGAGGCAGCGAAGACGGCAGTAGCAGCGTTTGTGGATACATCCCATTATTGAACTCCGGGAGAGCCGTGGAGCGTACCACACCCTCTACAGCGAGCTACAGGCAAACCCGGAGAAATTTACGGATTATACCCGGATGACCCAAGAAACCTTTAACTATTTGCTTGGTCGGGTACAAGAAGTCATCCGGAGATATGACAGGCAGCTTCGGCGTGCGATTACCCCAGAGGAATGGCTCCTGGTCACATTAAGGTACGTAGTTTTGCAAAACCAATGCCTGCAGAATTTTATTGGTTGTGACATGTACTCTTCCAAATCTGGCAGAATTATGGTTCTGCCATGTAGTTAACAAAAGGCCGCAGTAATTTTTTTATGGCATGTATTGAACAAAAGGTTGCAGATATATAATTTTTTTTTTCTTTACTTTTACGTGTGTACAAAAATCCCTAAACACAAATATTAATTTTTGCTTTTTTCTTTGTGTCACAGATTCCTTTCTACTGGAGAGACCCTCTCTTCACTGCACTTCCAGTACCGGATTGGAATCTCCACGTTGTCTGGAATTTTAGCGGACACCTGCTGGGCTTTGTGGAAGTTCTTTGTCCAGAATTCATGCCCCTGCCAACCGCAGAAAAGTGGTTGGAAATCGCTGAAAGATTCTGGACTGTCTGCAATTTCCCTAACTGTTTGGGAGCGGTGGATGAGAAACACATCCGGATTATCAAGCCCAAAAGATCAGGCTCTGAGTACTACAACTATAAAAAGTACTTTTCTACTGTACTCATGGCCATTGCGGATGAAGACTGTATGTTTATTGCAGTGAACATTGGGGCATTTGGCCGTGGGAATGACTCCCAGGCTTTTAAGAACTCGGACATGGGCAGGAGGTTGCATGGCAACCACTTCAATTTCCCCATGCCACGGCCTCTTCCCCACACCGAAGCTCCACCACAGCCCTTTGTAATGGTTGGTGATGAAGCATTCCAGATGTGCCAAAACCTGCTCAAGCCCTACTCCAGCTGGGACTTGGACCACAACAAAAGAATTTTCAATTACAGGCTGACCAGGGCCAGAAGAACAGTAGAGTGTGCCTTTGGTATACTTGTATCTAGATGGCGCATTCTTGGCACAGCTATTAATCTGAAACTGGAAACAGTGGATGAGGTGTTGAAGGCCTGTGGTGTTCTCCATAATTTTGTAATTGCTCGAGAGCACCCGAACTTAGATCTTGATGATGTTGCTCCAAATCCATTGACTGAATTTACACAGCACCCTCTCAGGTCATCCGTTGAAGTTGGCCAAATGAGGGACCAATTTGCGGCCTACTTCAACTCAGATGTAGGACGGGTGGAATGGCAAGAGCAAATGGTGTAAAAAAAATTTCTTATTGGTATGTTAATAAAAAAAACTGTTTTGATACCTGTAGTTGGTATGTTAATAAAAAAAACTGTTTTGATACCTGTACTGAGTGCATTCTCTGTTTTTACACTCCCAATACCATTAGCAAGTAGCCAGGTGTATCAGTGAATTTATGATGCTGTGTTTTGTGCATCATGAATTCACTAATACTCCTGAGTAGGTAACTATACATACACACACAAGTTGTATTACCTTTATAATCTCTACAGTCTGTGTTCAATTAACAGCGATTGTGGAGATAATAAAACACAAATGGGCATTACAATACAGTTTAAACTGCAGCATCACTATAATCATCTGCAAAATATATGGAGAGTTAAGCAACGCTGTGGGTTCAAACTCATGTGTATTCACCTGCCCAGGTGTTATAATGATCCAAGGTCAGGGTATTTGTGAAGTATATATAACATTTTATTTTCACCATCATTAATCAGTTTCTTCAACACACACATAATAAGAGTATGTGGTTAATTACAAGGTATATCTATAGTTCCTTGCCTTTTCTATAATAGTTAAATGAGGACGACAAAAAAAATGCAAGGTAACAATAGATATGCCTTGCACTCAACACCATCCTGTATGTCAGGGTTTCCAAAATCTATTCCTAAATGTCCACCAACAGATCATGTTTTAAGGATGTAATTTTTTTCCCCTCAGGTGATACTGTTATCACCAGAGTAATGGAATTACTTAAAACATGATTTGCTTGTTGGCCTTGAAGACTGGAGTTGGGGAACCCTGCTCAATTCATTGTGTGCAATACACCAGATATCTCCATTACTGATGTTTCTTGTGTGAGTATAGGACAAATTCTGACTTGCCTTTTCCACAGCAGTCTCTACATTCGTGTAATATTGCACAGACTGGATCCAGCAGGGTTCCCCAACTTCAGTCCTCAAGGTCCACCAACAGATCATGTTGTAATGCAATCCATAGCTCCTTTGATAACTGCTTCACAAGAGCCAAAAAAAAAAGGATTCCATTCAACATGATCTGTTGGTGTCCCTTGAGGACTGGAGTTGGGGAACCCTGCTGGATCCACTCTGTGCAATATTACAAGAATGTAGAGACTGCTGTGGAAAAGACAAGTCATGTAGATTGGTTTCATTGACAACACATATCTCCAAGACTGACACAAGAAACATGTCTCAGTAATGGAGATATCTGGTGGCAAAAACGCTAAGTGTATGGCGCAGTGTGTGTACAGCGCAGCGTGTGTACTCGGCGATTGACACAGTAACCAATCCAAATATTTTGAAAGCACAATTGCATATTTATTTTTACACAAAAACTAAAATAAAATTTTTTTTTATTAGGAATGACGTTTGGGGAAGATTGGGATACTTTGGGGGTGTGGAGAAATGAGGAACGACTGGAGGTTGAGGAAGGGGTTCTAGGAGAAGGGGTGACGAAAGTACTGGGGAAGGAAGCTCTGGAATGGACATGGAGGCAGGTTGAGACACATTAGGAGGAGAGGGTGGATGGACGAACAAAGTTTTTGTTTTTCTTTTCTTTGGTGCAGGAGTGTCCTGCCTGGAACGACTTGCACCGCGTGACCGCCATACTTTGCTCGACCACTTGGTGATGGTGGACCGTGGCGTTGCCCTGTAAAAGATCGAATGCGGGTCACCAATTTGCTGCTCTGTGGTGGCGGTGCTCCTAGAAGGGGACAAAGTTAGGTTGGTGCTCAAAGAAGTGGCGGTGATCCTTGGAGATGTTGTCGTGTCGGTGCTCCTAGAAGGAGGCTGCCTGTCTGGGATCTGAGCAGAATTTCTGGCGGGACAACGAGGAGGAGGAGTGCTGGAAGTGCTCTTTTGCTGAGGAGTGCTGGCAGTGCTCTTTTGCTGAGGAGTGCTGGCGGTGCTCTTTTACTGAGGAGTACTGGCGGTGCTCTTTTGATGAGGAGTGCTGGCGGTGCTCTTTTGATGAGGAGTGCTGGCGGTGCTCTTTTGATGAGGAGTGCTGGCGGTGCTCTTTTGATGTTGACTGGTGGTGTCGGTGGCCAAAGCAGGTTCTGTTATGATTGAGTCACTGAGGAAAAAACAAAACACAAACCCAGCCCAGAAAATCAGAGAGGTTGGAAACTAGCGGATTGCAGACCCCTGATCCTATCACACAACTAGCAGTAGCCGTGGAGTGTTCCTGCGGTGATCCTAGACACCTCGGCACAGCCAGAGATCTACATAAGCCTAAAGAGAGAAAAGGGAAAAACTGACTGCCCCAGAGCAGACCCCAAAGCAATAGGCAGCCCAAAACATATAATGACGGTGAAGCAAGATGAAAACACTAACACAGATAGAAAGAGAGGTTGAGCAAACGATGGGGCCCAAGCTAACTAAAAAGGACAGGACAGAAAAGCTGCTGTCTGCAATCCGAGAAAACCCTGCTAAAAATATTACCAACACAACTGATAAGCAAAAAGGACCCTGAAGTCACTAGACTTCAAACCCTATATCAGCACTCAGAATATTCTGGAAGCAGAGCAAAAGAGATCACTGATCAAGGAAAAAGAATCCAGCACACCCCCGGCCGGGGATGGCAGAACTCCAAAAAACAAGATAAACAAAACCAAAACTAATAAGTTCAATAGCAGAGCAAAAACTTATCTTTGGGAAGCAGGAATCAGACTGGTCTCCAAGAATCCAGCAGAGAAATCACCAGTGACTCAGAAGGGCGTCGGCTGCCTTATATCCAGTCTGAAGTTCCCGTTACCCAGTCACCATCCACCTGATCAAGTGTTTGGTTTCTTTCATCTAAATCAGCCTCACTACCTTCCTTCACCAGAAGAGGGAGATCCTCGGACACAAAAGATGAATGAACAGATGAGCTCACAACAGCAGCTCCTCAGCAGTCAGGTTCCGAGCTCTCCCTGCTGGCCTGGAGTGGGAACTGTGTTGTGTGTTGGTTTAACTGCTAGAGAGATCCTTCGTTGCTCCCAAGCATGATATCACACTCCCTAGGAGGAAGGTAATGCCGCTGTGGCGACCGAACTCCTTGGGGCGCCACAAGTGCACTGAGGCCCAGCCACTGCTGGATGATGCTGCTAGTACATTGACCGAGACCACTACATTCCCCTCGCACTCTACACAGCCAGAATCTGACCCAGAGGAAACTCAGGTTCTCCTTCTCGCATACTATACCACCTTACACGGTGACAAAGAGGAAGGTGCAGATGAAAGTACAGGTTTCTTGAGCAGGTGGGGGGCATACTCATGGGCGACGGCACTGGCACAGGGCACCTCATAGTACGCAAAAGTGTCTCTGCCGGTGGGAGGGCCCTCTACCGCCGTCAGACATACCGTCGTACTATGAGGGTCCCCCCTGCTTGCTCAGGATCACAGCACTTGCAAAGTGGAAATACTTACCTCTCCCTGCTCCACCGCCGTGACGTCTTCTGCGTTTCCTGACAGTGACATTCTGGTCAGAGAGCGCAATGACATCACATCTGTACGCCCTCTGCCTAAACAGTCCAAATGCAGAGAGATGGAAGATGGGAACGACGAGGAGTCCAGAGTGCAGGGATTCCCTAGCGAGACTTATTTAATTGTTTTAAAGGTTGGGAGCAATTTTTGGGGTGCACTATACTCTGGAGAATGATATATGGGGCCCACCATACACTGGAGCATTCCAAAGGCGGACATCAGACACTGGAGCAGCATTTACAGGGCCCATTATATACTGGAGCATTAGAAATGGGGCCCATTATATATGGAGCATTATTTGGGCCCATAAAACAGTGGAGCTTCATCCATGGGGACCATCATATACTATAGCATAATGTGGAGCTCATCATATACTGTATCGAACATTATATGGGACCAATGATTCTGTATTGGGAAATATATGGGCCTCATTACTCTGTATGGCGCACTATGCGGTTTCCATAATACTGTATGGAGTAATATACTGTCTGTTTTTGGAGCTATTGGATAATTTAAAATGAATATCAGTCATGTGATATAAGAAGTGAAGTATTTTTTATTGCACTATACCGCTATTTCTCTGCCGTATCAGAAGATCATGAATTGTGGCATGTGTTAAAGGAGCCCAGTGACACTCTTTGGCCTGGGCCCACGAAAATCTGGAGCCAGCCCTACCCCCCCACAACTTTAGCCAAATATCCCCCAGTTTTCAATGCCTAACTATTATTATAAAGTAAATTTAAGGTTGACAAGCTTAAGTAATAAGAATTGATGTTTTTGGCATTAAAATGGTCACTGTAGGTGTGTTTCCTGTCCTCCACTCACTGCCAACTTTACTTCCCCATTGACTTGCATTGGGTTTCGTGTTTCAGTTGGCCTTTGACTTTTCACGATAATCAGCCGATTTCGTTCGACCCGCCTTTGCGAAAGTCGGGTTTCATGAAACCCGACTCGACCCGAAAAAAGGCAAAGTTGCTCATCTCTACTGGTCACATAACCAACTAGATGATGAAATCAAAATTCTAAACCATTTTACATCTTTTATGTTGAGATGCCTCTTGCCTTCGACACTCCTTTGTCAGATCACCAGCTAACTCCATAGAACGTGAAGTATTGAAAAGTACATAACATGAAGCCTGTGATTTAAAATAGACTTGATAAATCATACAAGTACGTTTGACAGATGAATGAGCATTCGCTGCTTCATGATTTCTGAAACCGTTTGGCTCAGCCTTAATTTCTTTTTGCATGCTAAAACTGTTGTGCCCTGGATCTGTCAGATAGTTGAGCAATATATTCTCTTTGCTGAACGCTCTTACAGAAATTCAGAGCTTAGTAATATTCTCAAAGTAGCTTCAGGGTTTCACTTTAACATATGTCACATTCCCAAGGAAATAAGCTTGTTATGATGGTGTTATGATGGTGGAAAGGCTGGGCACATAGACCTCTTCTCTGGTGTTTTATTGTAGGTAGAGGAAATAGTTTATTTACCCAGTTATGGTCTATATGACAATATTCTATATTTTATATCCTATTCAGTACTTACTGTATTATCTACAAAATATCTAGAAATTAATCAGGTAGGGTAAAGGTTCAATTTATTACCCCTTAACTCTCTTATCCCCCAAAAATATCATCTACCTCCATAAACCATTGTAATGTACTATGCAGCTGTAACCAAGTGAAAGATTATAAAAAAAAAGTCTACACACTGTGGATAAAAAAAAGTCTGCACACTCCTGCTAAAAAGCAAACTTTTTGTCACGTAAAAAAATCGTACCAAGAAGTCATGTGGGATGTTTTTCCACCATTAATGTCGCCCATAATCTGTACATTTTAATTGAAAATAAACTGAAATGTTTTGGAGAGGAAAAATAAAGATAACCAAAAAAAGTTTGACATGCTCACCAGCGATCACATAACGACTTACCAGCGATCCTGACATGTTGATATCATTGTCGGGATCGCTGGTGGTGAATCGTTATATGTGACGGGGCCTTAAGTCCCAGGCAACCTCTGCCTCCCTAATTCCAGATCCAGGGACATCTGCTTACAAATCAGTGGACACTCGCTTCTTTACAAGCAGTTCAACTTTACTTAGCATCTTAAACTTCAATTGCGGTTACAGAACAATACGCTTCCATGTTCTCTGTTTGTTCTGCCTGAGCTATCCCTTCACTTAATGTCTTTTAATACTCTGTCCGTTTTCAGTTTCCATGAATCTCGTCCTGTTTTCCTCATGTGATTTCCCCATCCACCTTTCTCTTGTTAGAAGGGAATAAGGCAAACTTTCCAGTGCTTAGTTCAGGCCACAGGCTATGGATATTACAGGGATATCCTCTGAAGACAGTTGTCAACATTTTCATACTGCTAAATCTATCTGTACGTTTCATGCCCTCAGCCCTCTGGACTTGAACTCCTTCTAACATTTTATCTGTCTCAGATGTAGTCTTCAACTCTCATCTATCTGATTAAGAAATAGGAACTGCTACCCTTATTAATTGACCTTGCCCCTTCACTAGGTTGGGCTGGTCCCAACCATTTAACTGTATATTAACCTTTAAACCTATTACCTGTATCTAATGTGCCAACAAATGAACCTTTCCATTCCTAACTTAATTCTCTTAATTCCTATATTCTATGCTGTACCTATGTCCTATACTTAATGGGGCTGTCTACTAATAGGACAACCCCTACTTGAACTAAATTTTGTGGCCCCGATAAAATAAAAAAACTATACTTACCTCCTGTGGCTATGCAGTTAGGTGGTCCCTGCTGCAGCTGTTCTCTGACTTCCTTTTCCCTAGGTGGGGACAGTGATGACAGCGGTGATTGGGCGCCAGGGTCATGTGTCACAACACATGAGAGCCCCGAGAAGAGTGAGTGCCAACATCACAGGAACGGCACCAGCACAGGTGAGTATAGTTTTTTTATTTTATCGGGGCAAAAAATTAAATTCAAGAAGTTGTTGTCCTAGCAGTGGACAACCCCTTTAACCCTGTAGTTCTCGTAGATACAATAAATCACATTATACATTTATCACATTACATTAACTGCTCTGATTACTGCCTATAAAACGCCACACAATTCCACATATTAATACAGTCACAAAAATACAATAAAATCACACACTTTGAGCAAACATTGTTTTGAGAGGAAGAGGAATATAACAGCCCCTGTCACATCCTTACAACTCATCTAGAATTTTCAGTCTTTGTCCACTCTTGATTGCAATTGCTTCTTATTGTAGGGGCATCTCCTGTGTACAGTGTCATCTTCAGGTCACCCATAAATTTTCAATTGGATTCATATTTGGGCTCTGGCCTGGCCATTCCAAATCTTTGATCTTTTTATGGTGAAGCAGATATGGCCTGAGGGTAGAGAGGAATGCTCAGAATATGACCCGAGGGAAGAGAGAAATGCTGAGAGGAATGCCAAGGAGATAGTCTGAAGGCAGAAAGGAGTGCCAAGGAGATTGCCCAAGGGCAGACAAGAGTGCAAGGGAGATGGCCCAAGGACAGAGAGGAGGGCCAGGGAGACAGCAAGAGGACAGAATGGAGTGCTGAGGAGATGGACTGTGGGCAGACGGGAACACTGAGTTGATGATCTGAGTGCAGACTGATATAGAGAAGAACTTCGATTTTAAGTGTGATGGACATCTGGACAACAAGTTGATGGAGCACCTTATAATCAGTGGGGACAGGGGGACAGTTGGAATGTGCTGTGCTTCTGATGACAAACCCATCCCCAGCTGCTTTCCACTGTTCTGCTAATGTACAGGATAACAAAAGGGTTTAGCATCAGTATGAACATGGCCTTTGAAGGGTCCATCACTTTCTAAACTTTTCTTTATGTGGCAAGATGAGCATGAAATGGTAAATGGGTTTGGCTGGAGGTGTGATTAAACACATGGCCCAATATTTTTACCATGGCATGTGCCACATATTCTGTCCTATCTATTTTTCAGAAGTTAGGCATATGTTCTATTAGTAACTCTTGGCAGTTACCAGCTGTTACTAAATTGCATCCTAATTTGCCCAGGAAATATCAAAATATTGGCGTTCACTTTGTCATGGTTAGAGGTGCTGGTGGAATGGGGTACGTGACCCCTTCACCAAGACAGGAGAAATTCACCGTACAGTCTTGCTTCAGGTGAAGCAAAGAAACTTTATTTTCAGTGAAAGAGGACATGCAAAAAAGCAAAAGGTGCTGGGAGATTTGTCATGTATGATGTTTCGATTCCTCCAGGGTCTTTATCACAATGCCGCTGTAAAGGAAAGAGACAAAATATGAGAGTACTGCAATGGAAGACTGTGGTATTCGGCAAGAGCTACAGTGGAGATCATATGAAATCAGTTTGCATTTCTCTTTCTTGTAATCCCTCGTTCTGAGGTCTTGGGTACGTGTCTTGACTGAAAATCGCTTGAATTTGTCACTAGTGATAAGATGCTGTGGTCCCCGAAAAATATTTTGACCAGAGAGCTGGATTAAAATCACCAATGTTAGTCTATTTGTCCGTGAAAATATGGAGAATTGCTTAGAAATTATTTTGCTTTTTTTATTTCTCCACTTGCAAGAAATCCGGATAACACACACCACACTCTGATCAAACTGGTCAGTCTGATCAGAATAATCTATTCGATTTTCTTGTACATTAATCTATCTGTAAACCGCTGCGGAATATGTTGGTGCTATATTCCAAAGATTATTATTATTATTATTATTATTATTATTATTATTATTACATATGGGGGACTTTTATAGCAGTCTAGGTTCCCTCTCCTGAGTGAAGTGGTTGTGACTAGAATATATTGGGTTGCAGGAGAATCTAGGCCAAACCTGCCCCCTGTTTAGCCTACTGATTAGAGATGAGTGGATCTTTTCAAATTTTGAATTTGCCAGCTTTACCAAATTTTTCCGGAAAATTAGATTTGCAGCGAATAAATTTGCATGAGTCTCAATATTGCAAAGCTTGCAATTGCTTGGAATATATACATGGGAGAGAGAAACCCACTGACCGTAAGAGCTTAGAGTTAGACACTACAGGCAAGAAAAAGAAAGGACCCTGCTGTCCATAAGAGCTTTAACTGTACAGGAGAGAGGGAACCCCACTGACCATAAGAGCTCACATTCAACAGGAGAGAGGACTTCAATAACCATAAGAACTTTCACTCTACAGGAGCTTACCATAAGATTTTATATGTTACAAGAAAGAGAGGACCCTGTTGATCATGAGCTTGCATTCTACAGCAAAGGGAGAGAGAGGACCCCGCTGACAAATAGGAGTTTACATTCCACAGGAGAAAGAGAATCTCAATGATCATAAAAGCTGACAATCTACAGGAGAGAACTCAAATTACCATAAGAGCTTACACTCTGCCGGAGAGAGAGGACCCTGCTGACAATAAGAGACTTTTGTGAATTGCAAATCAAATCTCAAAGTTTTCGAATTTGCATAAAAACACACATTTCACAAAATTCTACTTGGAAATGCTCCTATGCAGTTTGATCCATTTATCTTTATTAATGAGGGCAACTAGAAACAGAGCATGGTGTGGGTCACCAGCAATTGGGGCAGGAGCGAGGATTGGATGCCCCTCCCTAAAGTACACCCTTGAAATAGACTTTATACAGTTTTTTTGCAAGGAGTTTGTATGTTCTCTCCGTTTTTGCGTGGGTTTCCTCCGGGTTCTCAGATTTCCTTCCACATTGCAAAGACATACTGATAGGGATTCTAGATTGTGAGACCCATCAGGGACAGTGATGATGATGGCTGTAAAGTGCTGCAGAATAAGATAGTGCTGTGTAAGCAAAGCATAATAGACACATAAAATAATAGAAATAAATAAATAGGCTATTACCATGAATGCACATAAATCTGCCTACATAGAACAGTGGGATTCTTTTTTATTTTTTCATGACTTTTTGCAGAATAGTTCAGGTTTTCCATTTTAGATGCATTTGTGATATTACAAACCAGGACACATCGCATAGTGTTGGAATATATATATATTGATTGGCTGATTAGAAATTAAGTCTTAACACACAGTTGGACAGGTGTACCTAATAAAGTGGCCAGTGAGTGTATATGCATTTATACTAATAGGAGTATCATGTAAATTGTGATATGTAATGTAGGGCTAGAAATGGATTAAATAAACAGTGGGAAAAAGTGTCTCCGAGAATATAAAACCATAAATGCAAAATAATGCAACTAGGCCAAAACAAGCCAAGGGCAGAATATAGGATTAATGGCTCTGTTATGTCAACTAAGGGAGAATAGGGATCCGGTAGTCATTATTTCAGGTGACATAAAGGCAGATGAGAACCAGGGAAAGCCGACAGAATGGTAGGTGCCACTTAATTTATCACTGGTAATACTTCACCTAGAGAACAATGCTCCGCCGTGCAAACTAGAAGAATTATGTAACAAATATATAGCTACTTGCATCAAAAAGACAGCAAACAATTCCTCTGTGATGGTTCGGTGGCTGGAGAAGATGATGTCTTTTCACATGCTAATTGATGTACATAACTAAAGTGACAGCACACAGGAAATGTCTGAAATTGAAGCATTTAAGATTCATTAATAACATGCAAAGTAAAATTAATAGTACGGAACTTAAAGTGATAATCTGAAACTGTTGATAAGGTTATGCGCGCACAAAAATTGTCAGATGGATTCCAATCCCCAAAACCTCCTGAAAAAGCGTCACTAAACACTCAAAATAATGAACCGATGTATTTCTATTTAAAAACTACTCGCTATTCATAGGTTCAGTCTTTGATACTCTTTTAACCACTTCAGGTTTCCAAACACTCCACAACACAAGAGGTTAAAAAATGTGATCTGACATCCGTCAGGTGTTTTCCATTCTGTTTCTACTCTATACTTTATTATAAAAGTAAATGGGCAGCACGGTGGCTCAGTGGATAGCACTGCAGCGCTGGAGTCCTGGGTTCGAATCCCACCAAGGACAACATCTGCAAGGAGGTTGGATGTTCTCCCCATGTTGGCGTGGGTTTCCTCCTGGTACTCCGGTTTCCTCCCACATTCCAAAGACATAGTGATAGGGAATTTAGATTGTGAGCCCCATCATGGATAGTGATGATAATGTGCGCAAACTGTAAAGTGCTGCGGAATATGTTAGCGCTATATAAAAATAAAGATTATTATTATTATTAATAATAAATGTGAAGATTCTAAAAATGCCTGGAAAATGCCTTGTTGTCATTTTAAACATTTTTTTCAACATTTTTATTAAATAACAGTTTCTTCAATGTTGAACAGAGTTTAAAAAATTAAACGTTGAAAAAACACTCAGGAAATGACATAAAAAAACAAAAACGGTAAAAACGATGATGCAGGAAAATGAACACCATCGTTTCCTGAAGCATCTACCCCTCTTGAGGGGTTACAGGGAAAAAGACAATAATTGGAGGTCCACAATTGCCATTTTTTAGACACCATACTCCATTAAAAAATGCAATAAAAGCCATTAAATGGTTGTATGTACCTCAACATAGTGTCTAGAAACATCATGGCTTGACAGTCAAAGATCAAGCCCAAGTACCTCTATCGACAGAAAAAGAAAAAGTCATGTCTCAGATAATGGCAACACAAAAAATTTATTTTACGAAGTTCAAAATTCTTTTAACAAATAAAATCTAATAAAAAAAAAAGTATTTGTACTGAAATGAAGAATAAAGTTACCTGGTTATTTGTACCACACAATGGAGGCAGTAAAAACAAAAAACAATGGTGGAATTGCCTTTTCGTTTACTATTTTACCCTACTTGGAATTTTCTTTAGATTTTTTTCAGCATCAAATATTCAACACAACTTGGAATAGTAAAAAAAAATGATGGATCTTGTCAGAAGTGGATGAAAAATCGAAAGTGAAAAATCATTCAGTTGAGAAGGGGTTAAATGAATATTTTGTTTTATTTTGCATTTATTTGAAACAAAAAAAAGAAGAAATCATGTACAGTAAATTATAACCCTAATATTACACCTGATATTAATCTTATACATCTACATCTTTGTGTTTCCCAAAGTCCTGTTTTGCAGATGTGACTTGCAGTGTCAATTGCATGCTACTGGTACTGTTTATGGGGCACTCATCTGATAAGTCTGTATCTTGAGCAGCCATTTGTTGGAGATTTCATGTGACATTAATGCATCACTCCTATCAAAGTTTTTATCCTCTTAATACATTGCAATAATCAAATTATATCACTCTCTGTACTTACAATTGCTCATTCTCTGTTTCTACCCAGCTAATTCTAGCATTTTCTGTTATGTGTAGAAACAGGAAGTCTCTTTTCCCTGCATTATTCATTCCCCTCATCATCTCCTGAACCAGCTGCTTCCTCCTCCCCCTTTTAGAGACTTTTGCAGTGGCTGATGACTCATGTAGGAAAAATTGACCTCCTGTTTCGACATAGAGCTTAGAAGGATTCAGCTAGTCAGTTTTTTATCATGTGATATCATAGACCTAATTATTTGGGTAGAAAGGCAAAATGAGCAATTGTAAGTACACGGTGCTATATAATATGATGACTGCAATATATTAAGAAGATAAAAACATTGATGAGAGTAGTGCTTCTTTAATAATTCCAACTCCAATAGGTGGAGTTTAGTGCATAAAGACTTATACGCTCCCATTGTAGTAAATAATAAATGTGTCATGATCCAGGATGGGCTTTGTCTTTGGCCCATCCTGGTCAGACAGGGGTTAATTGTTTCTGCCTCTCTCTGGCAGAGGGCGGCTATTTAATGCTCACTTGACCTAGGTCCGGTGTCAGTTGTACTCCTGCCCTTGGCTGAGTTAGTTGACCTCGTGCGTATGTGTGCCTTGTGCCTGATATCTTGCTTGTTTGGTTTTGATCCGGTTCTGTCCCTGTTATGAGTTCTGCCTGTCCCTCTTGTACTGCGCTACTTCTCTGTGTATGACCCCCTGCCTGTGACTTGACTATTCTTTGCTCGTCCCCCTGGTACCGCACAGCCCTCTCCGCGTACAAACCCTCGCTTGTCTGACCTGCATTTTCCTCTCCTCTTCTACAGTTTCCCTGCAGTAGGTATATTATATCATCTGCAGCAGTAGGACCCTAAGCCCCTCCCCCTGCAGTCACATGATCTATTTCCTGCGACTCCTTACTATTTTCAGTGCCGCAGGTCCTGTCTGCTTGAACCGTCACTACTATATTGGACCCTGCGCTCTCCCATAGTGTGGGTAAGTCACCCTGCTCGGCGTGGCAGTTTGCCGACGCTGACAGGGTCCTGACATTAGAGTCCTGACATTATAACTGACCGTTACCATTTTTTTTCTCTGCTCCCTTTCTCCTGTGTGTGTGATGGAACCTATGCACGCTCTATCTGAGCAGGTAAAGCACCTGACTCAGATGTCTCAGAGACTCCTGGGGGAACAACTCGCCCAGGCTCAGTCTAAGCAGTTGATCGCTGACACTGTGCAGGGGGTTTTATCATTGGGGGCTCAGGATGTTACATTAATTTCCCCTGAGTCTCTGGTTGAGTTACCAGATACCTTTTCTGGAGATAAAAGGGAATTCATGTTCAAGGAGGGCTGTAAGCTTTTCTTTTCATTGAGACCACACTCATCTGGGGATGAAAGTCAGAGAGTGGGGGTCATTATGTATCTGTTAAGGGGAGCTCCCCAGGATTGAGCTTTCTCCCTTCCGACCACTGCCCCTGAGCGTATGACTGTGGATGCATTTTTTGAGGCCCTGGGGCATATTTATGATGAGCCTGAGCGGATGCGTATGGCTGAGGACAGGGTGATGAGTGTGTGCCAGAGGAAGCACTCAGCCGAGTGGTTTTGCACAGAGTTCAGATGCTGGGCTGCTGAGGTCTGCTGGAATGATGTCGCCCACCGGGGTTTGTTCCGTAGAGGCCTGTCTGAACATCTGTAGTATGCCTTGGCTCTCCACCCTCCACCTGATTCCCTGGAGGATGCTATGACACAAGCCATCCGAATGGATAGCAGGCTACGGGCCAGGGGAGTGATCCAGGTTGAAACTCCGTTTTTTTTTCCAAGGAAAGGGAGCCAGTCCTACATTGGAAACCATGGAGATGGGAACCATCAACGTCAAGGAGAAAGAAAAGAGACAACGGTGCTTGGGAAAATGCTGTTTTCACTGTGGTGATTCTGGACATTGGAAAAAGGATTGCCCCTCCTGTCCACTGACCAGCAAGAGATTGAGCCCGGGTGATTGTCGTGGAGGTCACCCAGGCTCTCGGGTACCTTTTTCTTCATTTTCAAAAATGTTGTTGCAAGTGGAACTTTGTTGTGGGAGTGTCTCCACACCCACTTCTGCTTTCATGGATTGCGGATCGTTGTTGAACTTTATTGACTCTGACTTGGTGTCCAAGTGTAAGTTAGGGACAGTTAGGCTGGCGACTCCTATCCACATTGTTGCCATTGACAAAACACCACTGGCTAAGAATGACGTCATATTTCTTACAGAGGAGTTTCTCCTTAAAGTGAGTTCCTTGCACCAGGAAAATATTTCATGCTTTGTTATGGATAACCTGCCTGCGGGACTGGTGTTGGGGTTCCCCTGGTTACAATTACATAATCCAGTGATTAATTGGGAATCTCGGGACATTGTTAAATGGGGTCCCTATTGTTCTGAAAAATGTCTTGCTACTGTGTTTGTGTCGTACGTGGGTCTGGAAGGTATCCCGGAGTACATAAAAGACTATACGGACGTTTTCTCCGAAAAGGAGGCTGAGGTTTTACCACCACACCACCCATTTGATTGTGCCATTCACCTGGTTCCAGGTGCTAAATTGCCCAAGGCCCGCTTGTATAACCTTTCGGGTCCCGAACGGGCTGCTATGAAGGAATACATTTCCGAGAGTCTCCGTAAGGGACACATTCGTCCTTCTGTCTCTCCCATGGTGGCGGGATTCTTTTTCGTAAAGAAAAAAGACGGTGGTTTACGCCCATGCCTCGATTTTTGAGGGTTAAATAAGATAAATGTGAGAAATATGTATCCCTTCCCACTTATTCCTGATTTGTACAACCAGTTGTCCGGAGCTAAGTGGTTTTCGAAATTAGATCTACGGGGAGCGTATAACCTTATCCGAGTCCGGGAAGGAGATGAGTGGAAAACTGCTTTTCTCACTACTGAAGGGTTGTTTGAAAATTTGGTCATGCCTTTCAGTCTGACCAATGCTCCAGCGGTCTTCCAACATTTCATAAATCACATGTTCTCTGATTTTATTGGACATTTTATGGTGGTGTATTTGGATGACATACTGATCTACTCTCCTGATAAACAGGCATATGCTCCTCCATCCTGCTATATGTTCCACCATACTGGCTTGTGCTCCCTCATCCTTGTTTATGCTCCCCTATCCTGGCATATGATCCCCTAAAGGAACTGAAGGCACAGGTAGTTTTTTCTTCTATCCTTCCACTATACGGGCATGGCACCAGGAGATGGAACAGGACCCTTGATGCGAACAACTGGCTACGATGATGGTGCAGAAAACAAGGATTCGGATTCCTGGACTATGGTGTGAATTACTTGTATGACAAACTCCTCACCAGAGATGGACTACACCTCAACAAACCTGGGAAACACACATTTGCCAGAAGACTCGCTACACTCATCAGGAGTGTGTTAAACTAGAAGAAGAGGGTATGGGAAGAAAAATATTAGACATTGATATGAAGCCAGAAAATATACTGTGAAGGATATGAGGTGCGACAAAGAAGACCCAAGACAAAATACTTGGAAGGGAGGTAAGAAAATTTCTAAACCAATCCACAGGGAGGAGCCTCGAACAAAACAAAATCCTCTAAACTGCATGCTCACAAATGCCAGAAGCCTGACAAACAAGATGGAAGAACTAGAAGCAGAAATATCTACAGGTAACTATGACATAATGGGAATAACCGAGGCATGGCTAGATGAAAGCTTTTTCTTGCAGTAACTTTGCAGTCAATGTTTTTTTCTAAACTGTTTATAAATCTATCTTAGTCAGAGGATTCCAAATGAAAGATGCCTGGAGAAAGATCAGGTCACTTCTTTTAGCCACTTCATGGCTTTCAAGACCTGACGAAGCTCGAAAGAAATGAGCGTATGAACAGCAAGTCATGTTAATGTTGCAGTACATACAGTATTTTATTTCTTTTTAAGCCTTTTTAAAGCACTTTTCTATATGGATTGTTTTTTCTAAAAACAATATGTGCGTTACACCCTGTTAGGATTTAGGAAGCTTCAAGACTTGCCGAACATTTCACTAGGGGTAGACAACCCCTGTACTGTGTATAATACAATAATCCCGCAAGTGGCCATTTGGGAGAGCTTGTTGCATACAGTTTATGCTTTTTATAAAGTTATCAGAAAAAATGAATCAGCCCAGAATACTGGACCTTAAATGACAAGGTACTATAAGGTGGGCAATTAATAAAAACATTGTTTTCCTGTGTTGAAGCCATAGCTCATTTCCACAATTCCCAGTTCAAGGTGGTTGTTTCTATTGAACTAAATTCTATCTTTTTTTTCCTGAATACCATTTGTATGAAAGCAGTGCATAAAGTGACTGAACGAATCAAGTAATAAAGAAAAGGCAAACCAAGGGGAGACTGGAACAAAAGGTGTTGATGAATTGCCATGTAGCATTGCGGATCCACGCTGGGGTAGGATGTTCTTCTGAGGTCATGCGTCCGTATAATTACTCTGTGAGTTACATGTCTGACACACCATTTAAGCTTAACACTGATTAAAAAAAAGGGGAAAAAAAATGCTCAAGTGTCTTTGACCTAATTACATTTTACTAGTTCCATAATTGACAGAGCACACAATATTGAGGGTACCTAAATTGCTGACATTCATTACAGTTGTTAATCAGATATTCTAGGCTTCACCATTAAAGCTTTACATTAGCAGCACATCGCAGGTTCATCCAAAGAGTTCAAAAAGTAAGATAACTTCAAGGAAGAGGAAAAAAAAGAGACTTTATCAGGAATGTCAATGCACAATCTGCTATGGACAATACATTATTAATATGTACTGTGGTAAAGTTCCTTAAAGGGGTTTCCTAAGATTATACTAAATTGACTCTAAGGTAGGTAATGTCATGAAATGGAATATTACTATTACTCACTATTGAATCCCTCACTTCTCATTCACCTTGCTGATTCTGTGGTCATTGCTGACACCCAAAGTTATGGATTCATATCCACTTATCACCTGATTGCAGCAGCCAATGACTGGACTAAGGGTGGTTTCACATTAGCATTTTTGTGCGCTGGGTTTCATGCGCACCGAAAAACGCATGACAATGCATCTTTTTTCCGACGCATGCGCTTAAAAGCGCAGCGTTTACACGCGTTCTTATGCGTTTTTTGCATGCGTTTGCGTTTTTGTGCGCATGCGATCAAAGAAAAAAAAAAGGACAGATGTGAAATTCAATGATAAAAACACAACCAATGGACACAAGTGGGCGGGTCTCATGAGATTACTGTCAATATACCATTGCAGAGAAGAAATCCTCCCATTTTGCTCCTGTCTCCTGCGTCAAGATGGATCTTCAAATGGACAGTTTGTACCGCAATCTTGATTTGGATCTTGGCTTGTTTTTTGCTTTTGTAGTAGCTTGTGGCGAAGAACGGAAGAGAAAAAGACGGAGAAGCCGGCGTAGGCAATTTTGGCGACACCCTATTGTGGAAGTCAGTGAGAGCTTTGGACCTTACCACTCTTTATTCACCGAGCTAAATAACAATCCAGACAAATATTATGACTACACGAGGATGTGTCAAGACAGTTTTTATTATTTGCTTTGACGCGTTGAAGGAGCCATAACCAGGCAGGATACCCAGCTCCAGAGAGCGATTCCTGCTGAGGAGCGTCTGTTGGTGACACTACGGTACGTAATATTTCAAACTAAATGCCTCTGATAATTATTATTGTTTGGCAATGTACTTATTTTTTTATTTTGCTTTTTATTAGATTTCTGGCTACTGGAGAGACATTAACATCGCTCCATTTTCAATACCGGATAGGAATTTCAACACTTTCTGGGATTGTTGCAGACACCTGCCGGGCTTTGTGGGACGTTCTTCGTGGTGAATTTTTACCAATACCCACCCCGGAAATATGGAAGGGCAAAGCTGCCAAATTCCAAGAATTTTGTGATTTTCCCAACTGTATTGGAGTAGTAGATGGCAAACATATCCGGATTACCAAACCGGAAAGAACTGGATCTCAGTACTTCAATTATAAAAAATATTTTTCAATAGTGCTCATGGCCATTGCCGGTGCGGACTGCGGCTTTGTGGCTGTGGACATTGGATCATTTGGACATGCTAATGATTCGAGAACATTTAAAGACTCAGACATGGGCCAGCGATTATATCTGAATAATTTCAATTTTCCTCAGCCACAACCACTTCCCAACACTGAAGGACCTGCAATGCCGTTTGTTGCGGTTGGGGATGAGGCCTTTCAGATGTGTGCTAATCTCCTTAAACCATATTCCAGTCATGACTTGGACCATACTAAAAGGATTTTTAACTAGACTGTCCAGGGCAAGAAGAACAGTGGAGTGCGCCTTTGGTATCCTAGTCTCAAAATGGCGCATTTTGCAAACATCAATTAATCTAAAAATTGAAACAGTGGATGAGGTGGTCAAGGCTTGTGTGGTTCTCCACAACTACATAATGGCTAAAGAGCGACCCAACGTTCAACTTGATGAACCTCTTTCTAACCCATTGCCAGATTACCAGCAACACCCTCTGAGGTCAACAGTTGAAATAGGACAAATGAGGGATAGATTTGCGGCCTATTTTGTTTCCGATGTTGGGAGTTTGTCATGGCAAGATCAAATGGTATAGTGTTTGTGGCCTTATTATAGTAACTTTTCTGTGCTGTTCATAAAAAAAACCTACTACCATTTTTGGTAATGTTGCTACCAATAAAATACACCTTTTTTAAACAAAAATTTCCATTTTATGTTTCATTAATCCTAGTGAAATTTTCCAACACTTGTGAAATTTTGAAAACATATTTAAAAAAAAAAAATCTAAAAATGCACTATCCTGAGTGCAATAGTGCAGACAACTGGCAAGGTGACCTGACCCCCTGCTCTTTGTGTTGTTTTGGACACCTCATAGCTCAATGAAAGATATCTAAAGCTGGCGAGCTAAAAACAAAGAAAAGTTAAGGATTATATTGTACATTGGAACTGACACTTTTGTGTATACGGCGCATGGTGTGTTGCCGGCGACAGGAGAGTCAAATAACAGTCATTTGTTGTGTAAAAAACCCAAAATTTTTAATTTGTAAACCTTATTAGTATGAGATTGACGTAGGGGAGTTGCCAAGTATACTAGCCGGAACTTCTGGGATACTGGACATTGAAACATTGGGAGGTGAAACATGGGAAGGGAAAGACAAAGGGGTAGGTGATGCTGGAGGGGTTTATGGTGTAGGAGGTGATGGTGGAGATACATGGACAGTTCTCCTTCTTTTTTGGAACGGTGGCTCTGCTTTGTTTGGGTATATGGCCTGGTGGTGGGTGTGGTCAAAGTACCCTGCGTCTGCGTGTGCTCGGTGTGGTGGGCTGGCCTGGTGGTGGTGGACCTACGCGCATGGCCAGGAACCAGCGTCTGCTCGGTTTGGTGGGTTGGCCTGGTGGTGGTGGACCTCCCTGTATGACCATGACACAGCGTCTGATCTGTGTAGTGGGCTGGCCTGGTGGTGGTGGACGTCCTTGCATGAACAGGACTCGGCGGAGTGGTGTAGTGGTGGTCCTCAGCACCCGGAATTGTGTAGTGGTGTTGGGCGGCTGTGGGCATGGTGGTGGACGCATAATGATATGCAGCAGAACTCGGTATTATACTTGACAGCTGTGGTACTGGTGGAAAGGCTGCCGCTGCTGGTGTCTGCATGAACCGAGTCTGCTGTATAGCATTCACATATGCTGCATTGCAGGCCTGCATCACAGTGAGCTGGAGTTTCGGCGTTAGGTTTTCCGACATGCCCTTCTCTATGGCACTAAAGAAATGTCTTGCCGGTCTCTGGAGCTCGACTTCCAGTTGTTCAAGGCGTCAGGTGACATTTGCAAAACCAGTTTGCACTGTGTCACCCAGCGCCTTGAAGCAATTCTGGAAGACCGTGCACAAATGTACAAACTCGGGCATGAGTGGCCTGTCCAAGCCCCGCTGACGCTGGTGGGAAGAGCCATAAAAAGGAGGGGCAGAGGACTCGGACAGGGGAAGACCGGATGAACCGGCTGCCGGTTCTCCAAACTGTGCTACAGGCCTACTTACCTCTTCGCTGTGGGATGTTTGGGACGGGTCCGATGGCGTTTCATGAAGGACAGATACTGATGCCGGTCCAGGTTCTAAGGTGCTGCTATGGGTTCTGTGAAAACAAAAGAAAACAAAACATTACTACACAAAAAATTTCAATTTCAAATTCGCCAATTCCTGTGGAATACAACAAATCATGATTAGGTAACACCACACAATGGAATCCAACAAGAAAATACTTACACTCTGCGAGCAAGGACCGGTCTCAGGAAGTTGAGGAGACGATGGTACTTATACTTGCTGGTCCTTGCCCCAGCACCGCTTTGGACCTGGCCCTCCTTCCTCAGGTCCCTATTGAAGCGGTCCATCATGGAACGCCATCTAGTTTTGACTTTCTTCACTATGAAAGGAACAATAAAAATGTAACAATAACAATTTTGGATATGATAAAACAACTGTATGTGATGCAATAAACTCGCAGGAGTTCATCACATCACACACGGTTGTGTGATCACGGCCAACTCTATCACTGCAGCGTAGTCATAATACTTACAAAAGTCCTTTTGACCCCTAGCTGAGGCATGGTCCCATCCATCCCACAGCGATTTGGCCACCTCGTTCCACAGCCGCCGTATCACCACTGCGTCGGAATGCAGAGGATCACGGTTGTCCCACAACGGAACTCGCTCATGGACAGATGTGATGAGGAGGTCGTTATTCACCTCCTCCTCCTCATCCCGCTGTGGAACCTATAATTGAAAAAAAGACATGAGTGTTTGAATGATATTATAGTTTAACCCTTTACTCGCAAAGGGGGATTTGCATGTAAATTCCTGGGCCAATAATTAAAATTATGACCAATGTCTAGTGTTGAGCATTCCGATACCGCAAGTATCGGGTATCGGCCGATATTAGCGGTATCGGAATTCCGATACCGACTTCCGATACTTTTGTCATATCGGATTCCGGAATCGGAATCGGAAGTTCCCATCATGCTATGAGCCTGCTTGCTTTGATTAAGCCAATGGGAATCCTCCGAAGTGTGGGCACATCCTGTTAGGCATGTAGGCATGTTAACTATTGGCATGGCTGTGATTGGCTGCCGAAATGATGTCATGATGCACTATAAAAGCCACCGCAGCCGCCATTTCTGGTCACTCTGCTGTGAATTCAGTTAGGGACAGGCTGCTGTAGAAGACTGTGAGGGACAGTTAGAAATAGCGATTCCACCAAACATCTAGTGCTTTACCCAGGCTACATAAACCACCACTGTAGCCTTCTTTGCCCTAGCAGCAGTGTTCACAGCTGTCTGCAAGGGCTGTGTGAGTGCAGCTCACGCTGTGGAGTGGGTCCTGCAGCCACGTCAGGCTGTAGGCCACCCAGTGTGATCACTGCTGCCTCATACATCTTTTATTTTTTGAGCTGCATTTTTTACATAATTTCAATCTAGTGTGCTTCCATCCGTATCCATATACGTTGGTTGCAAACACTAGTAGTAGACAGCGGAGCCTTTCTGCAGCCTTTCAGTGCTAGTGTCCACTTTGCTGCACTGTTCACGGCTGTCTGAGAGGTCTCTGACTGTGTGTGAGTGCAGCTCACGCTGAGTAGTGTGTCCTGCAGCTACGTCTGGCTGTAGGACGCTCAGCGTGCGTCAGTGCCTCACACATATTTTTATTTGAGTGCAGCTCATTTTTTCTTCTATTAGTGTGCATCCATCCGTCTCCATCTACGGTGGTTGCAAACACTATATAGGAGTACACAGCGGAGCCTTTCTGCAGCCTGTCAGTGCCAGTGCCCACTTAGCTGCACTGTTGACGGCTGTCTGAGAGGTCTCTGACTGTGTGTGAGTGCAGCTCACGCTGAGTAGAGTGTCCTGCAGCTACGTCTGGTTGTAGGACGCTCAACGTGCGTCACTGCCTCACACATATTTGTCTTTGAGTGCAGCTCATTTTTTCTTCTCCTATTAGTGTGCATCCATCCGTATCCATCAACATTGGTTGGTTGCAAACACTATATAGGAGTAGATAGAGGAGCCTTTTTTTCTGGCTTGTGCCCTGCCGGCGCAGCCAGATTAGTATTACCCAATTTTTTTGGAGCCTCATCTTTTGCATTGTAGGTTACCTGCCTGCATTGTAATAGCTCCAAAAAGTTGGTGATACTATCAGTTTCAATTCTTTGTTCACATACTTTGAGTTTGTTTCCAACAAAGAAACCACAAAAAAAGTTCACCAAACACTACATTTGGAACTTGTGTAGGCCACATCAGCTCCTATTAAAGTGTAGTCCACACACACACACTTCATAAAATTAGTGTTTCTTGTACCTGTAAACAGCTGTTCAGGAATAAGCACACTAAGGCCCCCCTTTGTACTTTTCTGCCTATCTTAAGCAGTCTTGCAAGATGAAGAAGGCAGGGAGTAAGGCGCGTGGGCGTGGGCGTGGAGTTTCAGCAGGGAGAGGACGTGGGGATTCTGCAGGGAGAGGACGTGGGGATTCTACAGGTAGAGGACGTGGGGATTCTGGGACTGCTGCGGGCACCAGTTGATCAGCATCCCCCAGTTTTAGCAGGCAACAGTCCTTTATGCGCAGCTTTGTAGGACCTCAACGTACCCCACTGCTGCGGGAGGAACAAATTGAAGCCGTTGTCGGATGGATGGCAGCTAACGCATCGACTTCAATTACTTCCGCATCCTCTCAGGGTCAGAGCACCGAAGAGCAACCATCTGTCTCTTCACCACCTGCCAAAGTGCCCAGGCAGTCAGAGAGACATGGACAGGAGCCATCACAGTCTCTACTTCTGTTCTCGGAATCTGTTGGCTTGGAAAGAGGGGGCCAGCCAAGCAGCATTCCTGAATGTGAAGAAGAGGGAGTATGCAGTGATGCACAACTTCTTTGTCCCTCTGAATCTGAAGAGGCGAGTGGGCCAGTGCCTATGGTCAGCACACCTCAGTACGCATCAGATGATGACGAGACTCAGTTGCCACTTTCTGGTGCGTACGGTGCTGGCGAGACAACCCCGGAGAAGCAGCTGTTTGAAGAGGGGAGGGAAGATGATGAAGTCCTTGACCCATCATGGCGTGAGGAACAGGAAGGTGGTGGGAGCAGCTCGGAGGAAGAGATTCCCCTACCGGCCAAAACAGGAGGCAGAGGGAGGGGGAAGACTTGGTTGCCTGTACCCTCCACTTCGGCACCCGTTAGGAGCATTCCTCATTCCAAAGGCAAACCGGGCGCTCCCAAGAGTTGCAGTGCGTGGTCCTTTTTTGACACAGTTGCAGATGACATTTGCTTTGTCAAATGCAAGCTGTGTCATCAGAGAGTCAAAAGAGGGAGAAATGTCAGCAACCTCAATACCACAAATATGTGGAAACATGTGCGCACCAAGCACGAGTTGGAGTTGCAGAGACACCCTGAAGACGTAGGCCAACGTACAGCACCACCTACCACCTCTTCAGTTCGTGTTGGGGCCTCTTCCTCCAGCTCACACACTGCTGGTTCGGCTTCCTCACAGGATCGCCAAGGAAGAACCTCTGCCACTGTTGTCCGGAGACCCTGTCAGATTACACCCATAGCAGCACGTTCCCATCCATCACAGCCATCGGTAGCACAGGCATGGGATAAAAGGCGCCCTTACTCGGCAAACCATCCCCGAGCACAGTCTCTGAATGCTGGCATTGCCAAACTTCTGGCAGTTGAAATGCTGTCATTCAGGCTGGTGGACACTGACACCTTCCGGGACTTAATGGCATTGGCAGTCCCCCAATACAACGTGCCCAGCCGCTTTTATTTCAGCAGGCGAGCCGTCCCTGCCCTGCAGAAACATGTTGAGGGCAAAATAAAACATGCGCTACTAAACGCCGTTAGTAGCAAGGTCCACCTGACCACCGATGCGTGGACCAGTAACCATGGACAGGGATGATACCTTTCCCTCACTGCCCACTGGGTCAATGATGTGGAGCCAGGTACGGATCTGGAGAGTGGCGCTGTACGTGTTCTTCCAACGCCACGGATTGCAGGACTCCAGTCTGTACACATAGACTCCTCCTCCTACTCAAGTTCCTCAGAAACAGCAGAGCAGGAGCCTGTTACGACCGATATGAGCACAGCCGTGGCCAAACGTCAACAGGCTGTACTCAAATTAATTTCTTTGGGGAATCGAAGCCACACAGCGCAGGAGCTCTGGAATGCTATCAAGCTGGAGAGCGATGTGTGGTTTGGGCCAGCGAATCTCCAGCCGGGCTTGGTAGTGTGTGACAATGGCCGAAATCTGGTGGCAGCTCTTGGCCTAGGCAACCTCACACACATCCCATGTCTGGCACATGTTCTTAACTTGGTCGTGCAGAGCTTTCTGAGGGACTATCCGGATCTTGATGCACTGTTGCACAAGGTCCGCATAGAGTGCGCTCACTTGCGACGTTCCAGCACGGCAAGATCGCGCCTCGCTGCTCTGCAGCGACGATTTGGCCTTCCGGAACATCGCATCATATGTGACCTACCCACCCAGTGGAATTCAACGTTACATATGTTGGAGCGGTTGTGTGAGCAGCAGGCAGCAGTCATGGAGTACCAGCTGCATCAGGCGCAAACAAGTCGCACTGTGCGCCGTTCACACTTCAGCACCATTGAGTGGGCCTCTATGAAGGACATCTGCCTCGTTTTGCGTGCCTTCGATAAATCCACGCGGATGGCGAGTGCAGATGATGCACTAGTCAGCATGACTGTCCCCCTTATCTGCCTGCTTCAACAAACACTGCAAGCACAAAGGGATGAGGTTTCGGAAGAGGTGGAGGATGAGGAGTCCCAAATGCCATCTGCTTCTGGACAGTCTGCGCTACGTGTTTCCTCACAAAGGCCTAGGCAGGGGACACTTTGTGAGGAGGATGAGGAGGAGTCGATGGAGGAGGAAGACATCTCTCCAGAGGAGGGAGGTACACAAACCTCAACTCAGTATGTACAGCGAGGGTGGGGTGATGCAGAGCAGGCCGAGGTCACGCCTCAAACAGGGGACAGCGGTTCTTTGGCAGTTGGGAGTCTGCAGCACATGGTTGATTTCATGCTGCAGTGCCTGAGAAACGACCGCCGCAACGCCCACATTCTCGTCTCGGCTGATTATTGGGTGTACACCCTCCTAGATCCTCGCTACCGGGACAGCGTACAAAGGCTCATACCAACGTTGAACCGGGAGCGTAAAATGCGGGAGTACGAAGAGTCACTGGTGCAGTCCATAATGTTTTCCATTCCACCCGACAGCATTGTTGCTAGTGCTTTAAAAAGCAGCTCTGTGCGTCGAGGCAGTGGAGGAAACTCTGCACAAAGAGGGAGCAGAGGCAGCGCCGCAGCACAAGGCAAGACCACTATGGCCCAAATGTGGCAAAGTTTTGTGTGTCCACCACAATTGTCTACAACATCAGCGACGCCTCGAGTCAGCAGGAGGCAACGCTTCCGTCAGATGGTGTCAGACTACATGTCTTGCCCTGTCGCTGTACTCCCAGATGGCTCTTCCCCCTTCAAGTTTTGGGTCTCTAAGCTGGATACATGGCCAGAGCTTAGCCAGTATGCATTGGAGGTGCTGGCTTGCCCTGCTGCCAGTGTATTATCGGAACGTGTCTTTAGTGCCGCAGGTGGTGTACTAACAGACCGTCGCACGCGACTATCTTCCGATAATTTTGACCGGCTGACTTTTCTGAAAATGAACAAGGCCTGGATCTCAAAAGACTTTGCCATTCCTCTTACAGACTAAATTAGTGGTTGGCTACTGTATCCAGGTCTGCTTTTGTGTTCATTTTTCTACCACCTGAACTATAATCCCTGTGCTTCAACACAGCCAGTTGTCGCTCAGATGTGTCGTCTGCACAGAGAAACACACTAGCTCCTGTGTTAGTGGGGTTCAGTAATGCCAGCTGATCCCCTGCTGTGTGGATGGCAAAGTCACCAGCTCCATCAACATTCAAACCACTACTGATTTTTAACCGTGCCCAACTTAGGTCTCTGGCTCCACTGTCTCTACTATTTCCCCTGACCTCCAACCCCGCCATCTACATCTCTGAAGTGGCGTCAGCACAATCTACACTTGTTCCTGTGTTCCTGTGGCTCAGTCCCATCAGTTTATCCCCTGATGTGTGTCCGGCAAGGTCTCCTGCTCTGTCCACATTCCCATAACCAGTAGTGGGAATGAGGACAGAGCTGGCGAACTTGCCGGACAAACATCAGGGGATCAACTGACGGGACTGAGCACCAGTAACACAGGAACAAGTGTAGATTGTGCTGACGCCACTTCAGAGATGTAGCTGGCGGGGTTGGAGGCCAGGGTAAATAGTAGAGACAGTGGAGCCAGAGGCCTAAGTGGAGCATGGTTAGAATCAGTAGTAGTCCACAACCTCCATAAAAACCGCTGCCCATTGGCCTCTGCATGCGGCATGCGTAATCCTGGGCTCCAACAGTGTCAGTTGGTGTTCAGAAGTGTCGTCTCCACAGAGCCAAACACATTCGTTCGAGTGTTAGTGGGTTTCAGCACTGCCAGCTGTTCCCCTGCTGTGGAGATGGCAAGTCACCTGCTGCCTTCACCTGCCAAAAACAACAGGCCCCAGCCTGCTCCTCGCCTAATCCTGGGCTCCAACAGCGTCAGTTGGTGTTCAGAAGTGTCGTCTCCACAGAGCCAGACACATTCGTTCGAGTGTTAGTGGGTTTCAGCACTGCCAGCTGTTCCCCTGCTGTGGAGATGGCAAGTCTCCTGCTGCCTTCACCTGCCAAAATCCAGTAGGCCCCAGCCTGCTCCTCGCCTAATCCTGGGCTCCAACAGCGTCAGTTGGTGTTCAGAAGTGTCGTCTCCACAGAGCCAGACACATTCGTTCGAGTGTTAGTGGGTTTCAGCACTGCCAGCTGTTCCCCTGCTGTGGAGATGGCAAGTCTCCTGCTGCCTTCACCTGCCAAAAACAACAGGCCCCAGCCTGCTCCTCACCTAATCCTGGGCTCCAACAGCGTCAGTTGGTGTTCAGAAGTGTCGTCTCCACAGAGCCAAACACATTCGTTCAAGTGTTAGTGGGGTTCAGCACTGCCAGCTGTTCCCCTGCTGTGGAGATGGCAAGTCTCCTGCTGCCTTCACCTGCCAAAATCCAGTAGGCCCCAGCCTGCTCCTCGCCTAATCCTGGGCTCCAACAGCGTCAGTTGGTGTTCAGAAGTGTCGTCTCCACAGAGCCAAACACATTCGTTCAAGTGTTAGTGGGGTTCAGCACTGCCAGCTGTTCCCCTGCTGTGGAGATGGCAAGTCTCCTGCTGCCTTCACCTGCCAAAATCCAGTAGGCCCCAGCCTGCTCCTCGCCTAATCCTGGGCTCCAACAGCGTCAGTTGGTGTTCAGAAGTGTCGTCTCCACAGAGCCAGACACATTCGTTCGAGTGGTAGTGGGTTTCAGCACTGCCAGCTGTTCCCCTGCTGTGGAGATGGCAAGTCTCCTGCTGCCTTCACCTGCCAAAATCCAGTAGGCCCCAGCCTGCTCCTCGCCAAATCCTGGGCTCCAACAGCGTCAGTTGGTGTTCAGAAGTGTCGTCTCCACAGAGCCAAACACATTCGTTCGAGTGCTAGTGGGTTTCAGCACTGCCAGCTGTTCCCCTGCTGTGGAGATGGCAAGTCTCCTGCTGCCTTCACCTGCCAAAATCCAGTAGGCCCCAGCCTGCTCCACGCCTAATCCTGGGCTCCAACAGCGTCAGTTGGTGTTCAGAAGTGTCGTCTCCACAGAGCCAAACACATTCGTTCAAGTGTTAGTGGGTTTCAGCACTGCCAGCTGTTCCCCTGCTGTGGAGATGGCAAGTCTCCTGCTGCCTTCACCTGCCAAAATCCAGTAGGCCCCAGCCTGCTCCACGCCTAATCCTGGGCTCCAACAGCGTCAGTTGGTGTTCAGAAGTGTCGTCTCCACAGAGCCAAACACATGCGTTCAAGTGTTAGTGGGTTTCAGCACTGCCAGCTGTTCCCCTGCTGTGGAGATGGCAAGTCTCCTGCTGCCTTCACCTGCCAAAATCCAGTAGGCCCCAGCCTGCTCCTCGCCAAATCCTGGGCTCCAACAGCGTCAGTTGGTGTTCAGAAGTGTCGTCTCCACAGAGCCAAACACATTCGTTCAAGTGTTAGTGGGGTTCAGCACTGCCAGCTGTTCCCCTGCTGTGGAGATGGCAAGTCTCCTGCTGCCTTCACCTGCCAAAATCCAGTAGGCCCCAGCCTGCTCCTCGCCAAATCCTGGGCTCCAACAGTGACAGTTGGTGTTCAGAAGTGTCGTCTCCACAGAGCCAAACACATTCGTTCGAGTGTTAGTGGGTTTCAGCACTGCCAGCTGTTCCCCTGCTGTGGAGATGGCAAGTCTCCTGCTGCCTTCACCTGCCAAAATCCAGTAGGCCCCAGCCTGCTCCTCGCCTAATCCTGGGCTCCAACAGCGTCAGTTGGTGTTCAGAAGTGTCGTCTCCACAGAGCCAAACACATTCGTTCAAGTGTTAGTGGGGTTCAGCAATGCCAGCTGTTCCCCTGCTGTGGAGATGGCAGTCTCTCCTGCTGTCTCCGCATTCCAAAGACAGTAGGCCTCTGCCTACACCCTCCTATTTCCTGGGCTTCAACTCAGCCAGTTGTAGCTCGGAAGTGCCGTCCACACGGAAAGAGATACTTGCTCCCGTGTCTCAGTGGGGTTCAGTAACGTCAGCTGATCCCCTGCTGTGTGGATGGCAGTCTCTCCTGCTGTCACCTCATTCAAAATACAGTAGGCCTCTGCCTACACCCTCCAATTTCCTGGGCTTCAACACAGCCAGTTGTAGTTCGGAAGTGCCGTCCACACGGAAAGAGACACTTGATCCCGTGTCTCAGTGGGGTTCAGTAACGTCAGCTGATCCCCTGCTGTGTGGATGTCAGTCTCTCCTGCTGTCACCTCATTCAAAATACACTAGGCCTCTGCCTACACCCTCCAATTTCCTGGGCTTCAACACAGCCAGTTGTAGTTCGGAAGTGCCGTCCACACGGAAAGAGAAACTTGCTCCCGTGTCTCAGTGGGGTTCAGTAACGTCAGCTGATCCCCTGCTGTGTGGATGGCAGTCTCTCCTGCTGTCACCTCATTCAAAATACAGTAGGCCTCTGCCTACACCCTCCAATTTCCTGGGCTTCAACACAGCCATTTGTAGTTCGGAAGTGCCGTCCACACGGAAAGAGACACTTGCTCCCGTGTCTCAGTGGGGTTCAGTAACGTCAGCTGATCCCCTGCTGTGTGGATGGCAGTCTCTCCTGCTGTCACCTCATTCAAAATACAGTAGGCCTCTGCCTACACCCTCCAATTTCCTGGGCTTCAACACAGCCAGTTGTAGTTCGGAAGTGCCGTCCACACGGAAAGAGACACTTGCTCCCGTGTCTCAGTGGGGTTCAGTAACGTCAGCTGATCCCCTGCTGTGTGGATGGCAGTCTCTCCTGCTGTCACCACATTCCAAATACAGTAGGCCTCTGCCTACACCCTTCTATTTCCTGGGCTTCAACACAGCCAGTTGTAGCTCGGAAGTGCCGTCCACACGGAAAGAGACACTTGCTCCCGTGTCTCAGTGGGGTTCAGTAACGTCAGCTGATCCCCTGCTGTGTGGATGGCAGTCTCTCCTGCTGTCACCTCATTCAAAATACAGTAGGCCTCTGCCTACACCCTCCAATTTCCTGGGCTTCAACACAGCCAGTTGTAGTTCGGAAGTGCCGTCCACACGGAAAGAGACACTTGCTCCCGTGTCTCAGTGGGGTTCAGTAACGTCAGCTGATCCCCTGCTGTGTGGATGGCAGTCTCTCCTGCTGTCACCTCATTCAAAATACAGTAGGCCTCTGCCTACACCCTCCAATTTCCTGGGCTTCAACTCAGCCAGTTGTAGCTCGGAAGTGCCGTCCACATGGAAAGAGATACTTGCTCCCGTGTCTCAGTGGGGTTCAGTAACGTCAGCTGATCCCCTGCTGTGTGGATGGCAGTCTCTCCTGCTGTCACCTCATTCAAAATACAGTAGGCCTCTGCCTACACCCTCCAATTTCCTGGGCTTCAACACAGCCAGTTGTAGTTCGGAAGTGCCGTCCACACGGAAAGAGACACTTGCTCCCGTGTCTCAGTGGGGTTCAGTAACGTCAGCTGATCCCCTGCTGTGTGGATGGCAGTCTCTCCTGCTGTCACCTCATTCAAAATACAGTAGGCCTCTGCCTACACCCTCCAATTTCCTGGGCTTCATCTCAGCCAGTTGTAGCTCGGAAGTGCCGTCCACATGGAAAGAGATACTTGCTCCCATGTCTCAGTGGGGTTCAGTAACGTCAGCTGATCCCCTGCTGTGTGGATGGCAGTCTCTCCTGCTGTCACCTCATTCAAAATACAGTAGGCCTCTGCCTACACCCTCCTATTTCCTGGGCTTCAACACAGCCAGTTGTAGTTCGGAAGTGCCGTCCACACGGAAAGAGATACTTGCTCCCGTGTCTCAGTGGTGTTCAGTAACGTCAGCTGATCCCCTGCTGTGTGGATGGCAGTCTCTCCTGCTGTCACCTCATTCAAAATACAGTAGGCCTCTGCCTACACCCTCCTATTTCCTGGGCTTCAACACAGCCAGTTGTAGTTCGGAAGTGCCGTCCACACGGAAAGAGATACTTGCTCCCGTGTCTCAGTGGGGTTCAGTAACGTCAGCTGTTCCCCTGCTGTGTGGATGGCAGTCTCTCCTGCTGTCACCTCATTCAAAATACAGTAGGCCTCTGCCTACACCCTCCAATTTCCTGGGCTTCAACACAGCCAGTTGTAGTTCGGAAGTGCCGTCCACGCGGAAAGAGACACTTGCTCCCGTGTCTCAGTGGGGTTCAGTAACGTCAGCTGATCCCCTGCTGTGTAGATGGCAAAGTCTCCTTCTGCCTACACAGTCGTACCACTACTGATTTTTAACCGTGCTCCAATTAGGCCTGTGGCTCCACTGTCTCTCGTATTTCCCCTGTCCTCCAACCCTGCCAGTTACAGCTCCGAAGTGGCGTCTGCACAATCCACGCTTGTTCCTGTGTTACAGGTGTTCAGTCCGGTCAGTTAATCCCCTGATGTGTGTCCGGCAATGTCGCCTGCTCTGTCCACATTCCCATTATGGGAATGTGGACAGAGCAGGCGACATTGCCGGACACACATCAGGGGATTAACTGACCGGACTGAACACCTGTAACACAGGAACAAGTGTGGATTGTGCAGACGCCACTTCGGAGCAGTAACTGGCGGGGTTGGAGGACAGGGGAAATACAAAAATCAGTGAAGCCACAGGCCTAAGTGGAGCTTGGTTAAAATTAGTAGTCTACAACCGATCTTAAAATTTCTTCAATGCAGCCTCAGCCTGCTCCGTGCTTGTCCCTGGGCTTCAACACAGCCAGTTGTTGCTCGGAAGTGCCATCTTCACAGAGTAAAACACTAGCTCCTGTGTTTGTGTGGTTCAGTAATGTCAGCTGTTCCCCTGCTGTTTTGATGGCAATCTGTCCTGCTGCCTCCCAATTGACAGCACATCAGGCCTCAGACTGCTAAGTGCTTGTCCTGGGCTCCAACATCGCCAGTTGCTGCTCATAACTGACTTTGGCACGGGTACTCCCTCCTGCCCAGCTTGGTTCCAGCCCTGCCTGCTGTTTCCGGGAAGTGTCAATGTCAGTTTGCCACCCCAAGTTGCCATGTCGTGTTGCGGTTAGGTTAGCCGAGGCTAGGGTGCCAGCAGTTTAGGTGCTTCCTATGTGGACTGCGGGTTCTGGTAAGAAAGGCTTGTTCCATAGTGCCAGTAGGACAAGCACCCCCTGTAGGACTGTGTGATTCGGTAACTGCGGCCAGCTTGCGGCATGCCAACTTTGCTTTTCAGGGGTAACTTCTGATACCCCTCCGGGTTCCAGCACCGTCAGCTGGTTCTCGTCAGAGCCTTTGGCCTAGGTGCCTCCATCTCGGTATCCGAGTTCCGGCAACGTCTGCTGGTCCTTGGTAGTGCTTTGTAGCACAGGTACCTCCTGCTTAGTAACCGGGTTCCAGCACCGTCAGCTGGTCCTCGGTTGTGCCATTGGCTCTTATTCCTTCTGCTGCCCCTCTGGGTGCCAGCACTGTCAGCTGGTCCTTGCTATTTCCATTTGCTCTTGCAGCTTATGCTACCCCTCCGGGTTCCAGCACCGTCAGCTGGTTCTCGTCAGAGCCTTTGGCCTAGGTGCCTCCATCTCGGTATCCGAGTTCCGGCAACGTCTGCTGGTCCTTGGTAGTGCTTTGTAGCACAGGTACCTCCTGCTTAGTAACCGGGTTCCAGCACCGTCAGCTGGTCCTCGGTTGTGCCATTGGCTCTTATTCCTTCTGCTCCCCCTCCGGGTGCCAGCACTGTCAGCTGGTCCTCGCTATTTACATTTGCTCTTGCAGCTTATGCTACCCCTCCGGGTTCCAGCACCGTCAGCTGGTTCTCGTCAGAGCCTTTGGCCTAGGTGCCTCCATCTCGGTATCCGAGTTCCGGCAACGTCTGCTGGTCCTTGGTAGTGCTTTGTAGCACAGGTACCTCCTGCTTAGTAACCGGGTTCCAGCACCGTCAGCTGGTCCTCGGTAGTGCCATTGGCTCTTGTTCCTTCTGCTGCCCCTCCGGGTGCCAGTACCGTCAGCTGGTTCAAGAGGACAAAGAACAGGAAGACAACCACCAAGATGCAGAACAACAAGAGAGAGAAGACAAAGAAGCATAAAAAAACAAAGCAGAAGAACATTAAGCATAAGACTAATACTCTGAGCAAATGATATTATCTTATTTATAAGCAGAAGAAGACTAAGCAGTGTATGGGGGTGAGTCCGTTCCTCCTCGTGGTGCCCCTGGAAAAGGCCTGCTGCTGCAGGCCAAACTGAACGCGGACAAATCCTGTTGTAAATCTTTTGTGACAGGCAGAACGGAAGGTGTAAACTTCTAACTTTTCTAGATAACAACTACAGGAATGCCTGACACAAACAAGAATATGATGAAGAAGAATAGGAAGAAGATGAAGAAGTTGAATATGTAGAATAATAATTGTTGAATAAGAAGAATATGAAGAATGTAAGAAAAGGAAGAAGAAGAAGAAGAATGTAAAAAAAGGAAGTAGAAGAATTTAAAAAAGGAAGAAGAAGAAGAATGTAAAAAAAGGAATAAGAAGAAGAATGTAAAAAAAGGAAGAAGAAGACGAATGTGAAAAAAGGAAGTAGAAGAATGTAAAAAAAGGAAGAAGAAGAAGAAGAATGTAAAAAAAGGAATAAGAAGAAGAAGAAGAAGAAGAAGGTAAAAAAGGGAAGAAGAATAAGAAAGAAGAAGAAAGAAGAAGAAGACATACATGTCTGCCAAAATATAAATGAGGCTAACATAGTCAATATCTTTGTAACTCCTAACGTCTTTAAAAAAAAAAGTTTAATTCCTGCTATTCCTTTTGATTGGGCTAAAACTCTATGGCTTTAATGTCTCCTCCACCTCCCACAATACATTCTACATTATTCTTAGTTGTTTTTCTTCATGTAGAATTAACCTACAAGGAAAGAAAGGGTTTTTTTTAATTCCGATATTTTGGCCCCATTGACTTGCATTGGTTACCGGTCGGCGATACCGATATTTTTTTTTAAGATCGGCCGATCCATTCCGATCCGATATTTTCAAGTATCGGCTGGTATCGCTCAACTCTACCAATGTCCCTTTATGAGGTAATAACTCTGGAACGCTTCCATGGATACTGGTGATTCTGACATTGTTTTCTTGTGACATATTGTACTTCACGAGTGGTAAAATTGCATTCATTTAATTTTCCAGAACTGGTGATAACGGGGGGTTGGATTTAGAGCGGGTTTTTATTTTTGACAGCTATCGCACAATAAAAGACAGTTTTTATTGTAAAAATAGTTTCTGCAGCACCATATTTTGACAGCTAGAATTTTCACATATTTTGATCCCTCGAGTCATGTGAGGTCTCATTTTTTTGGCATCACTTGATTCTGTGAGCTATAAGTTTTTCATGTTTTTGCTGATTATATGCTGTGTGATGGCTCTCTTTTTTTCAGGACAAGATGACGTGTTCTGCGGTAGCATGGTTATTTATATTCCTCTTTTTGATTGCGCAATATAGCACTTTTTTATGATAATAAAGCATCTTTTTGTTTGTAATTTTTTTATTTTTTTAACGTGGTTCGCTAAAGGGGTTAACTAACGTGACAGTTTTATAGGGCGTGTCATTACGGAAAGGGACGATAATGGCAATCTGTCACAGGCACTGCTGCAGGCTTCCTCATGGGGTTAAAAAAGGGAAAAAAAATACTTACACGCCGTGTTGCCACCGATGCTCGGCCCCGAGTTGGCTGCTCCTTCCTCACCACTTGAAGAGCTCTGTGAAGGAAAAATAAAAATTTTACACATGTGTAGAAGTGACAGTGAATACTTTGGAACAGTTGATAATGTACTCACTTCACTTGGTTGTTCACTGTGGGAATTATCACTGTTTGATGCCGTGATCCTCCTGAATTTTGCAAGAATAAAATTAAACCAGAAAAAAAATAAAGATACTGCACAGCAAAAAAGAAAAAAAATTAGCTGGTATACTTACATATCCCAAAGCTGTGCTGTTGTTTCCAGAGTCAGAAGAATAGTGAAGGAAAAACAATGCCCACCCACAAAATTTATGCATTTTTTGGGGGGGTTGGTCTAGACAGTCCCTGCTCAGACAACGCAAGCGCACGCTAATGCAGTCGTGCGCATGTCAATGCACACATAAGCGCTCCCATAGACGTTTGTGTTTTTTTGGCGCACTCCTTGCGCAAGAGTGTGCATGCATTTTTCGACTGAAAATTGGGGCCAGAAAAATGCAACATGTTGCGTTTGGCGCCACACGACGCACTCGCCCAGACAACGCATGCGCTGCAAAACGCATACGAATGCGTGCAAACGCAAGTCCATGCGCCCCACATGTTAAAGATAGGGGCGCATGATGCATGCGCATAGATGCACTGCAAACGCAGCGCACAAAAACGCTAATGTGGAACCACCCTAAGAGATCATGTGATAAACTAGCAAATGCCCCCACTGAGGCTAATGACTGGCTGCAGTTGATCATTACCTCATCACTTCTGCCAGTGGGCCACCTTTGGTCAAATTCTGTATAATCTCAGATAGCCAGTGGATAACTGCAATAGGTGCAGGGGTTGCAATTGCACCCGGACCCAGGAGATGAGTAATCCCACAGTAGTACACTCTGAGGAGTGCTTTACAACAGCATTTCTTGACTGTGGTCTCTCACTATGCATATTCCAAGAGAGATAGGAGGACATGCTGTTTAGTGATGCACAAAACTTAGAGCAGCCATGGTCACTAGAAGATGGTGGTAGAGAATGGCAAACTTTGTCCAAGTAGGTAGATGATGATGAGACACAGTTGACAACAAATCAGGTTGTTGTTAAGTCACCAAGTCAGGAGGACTAGAGTGCGGAGGTGGAAGATGAGGTGGTGGATGGCGAAGTCACTGACCCAACCTGGGAATATGGCATGCAGAGCGAGGATAGCAGCGCTGAGGGGGAAGGATTGGCAGCATTGAAACAGGCAGGAACAGGCAGTGGGGTGACAAGAGGGAGAAGGCGGGCAACTGTTTTGCAGCGCACTGACACTCATGAATTTCTCTGTCAATGAGTTAGGTGTTCCCCAGTCTGGGTCATTTTAAAGAGAATTCTAAGACAAAAAAATGGTAATTTGCATTCGATGCCATGCCAAGATCAGCATAAGCCTGACCACTTAGAGCCTATCCACCACTAGCATGATCAGGCACATGTCATCTTGGCACTTGACTCGGTGGGCCGAACGCCTGGGTCAACAATGGGTGCCAGCAGGTGACACCACTGCCTCTTCTCCTGTGCTAGGTGCTTCCCAATCCCCCTCCTTGACACTCCCACCCTGCACCTGTCCTTGCACATTTTCATTAGGCACTTCCAAAAGCTTGTACCAGCACAGCATTCAGCTGTCCATACTGCAAGCCTTAGAACAAAAAAAAAGTTACCAGGCACCCAGAGGTCCAAGCGCTAAATGGGCACATTTTCAGGCTGTTTACCGTGGAAATGTTGCTGTTTAGGCTTGTTAACAGCTGCCAATATTACTCCTGGTGTAGCGTCCCTGCCTTGTACCAGAACGTGTTAAGGAATTTCACCCGTGCAGTTACCAACACAGTTACTGGTGGTGGACAAACTCTTGTGACCAGGGACGCTACATTTCTCTCATGGCACACTGGGTGAACATTGTGGAGGCTGGGGCCGAGTCCCACCCTGGCACAGCACATGTGCTACTGCCATCGAGGATTGTTGGCCGTACTTCTATAAGGGTTTCCTGCAACTTGTACACCAGTTTCAACACCCCCTCCTGCTCCTCCTGACCCTCCATTTCCGATTTGTTATCTCAGAGCATGTTGTCCACATCCGTCAGAAGCTGGAAGCTCTGCAACGCTGGCTCAGCAAAGCGGCAACAGGCTCTGCTGAATTTAATTCGTCTAGGAGACAAACCGCTCACCACAGCAGAGTTTTTGAAAGGAATAACAGACCAGACAGATCTATGGTTCTTGCTGCTGAACCTACAACCAGACATGGTCGTGTGTGATATCAGCTATAACCAGCACACAGCTGTGAAGCTTGGCAAGCTCACACAAGTGCCATGCTTGGCCCACATGCTGAACTTGGTGGTTCAGTGGTTTCTGAACACCTACCCAGATTTACAAGAGTTTCTGGTCAAGGTATGTTGAGTCAGCACCTATTTCTGCAAGTCAGCAACAGCTTTCGCCACTATGGCAGTGCTGCAGCATCGCATGCACTTGCCAGCTCACCGACAGGCTTGCGACGTAACCACGCACTGGAACTCTACACTGCACATGCTGGCAAGGCTTTGTGAGCAGCTGAGGCCAATTGTCCAATACCAGCTCCAACTCACTCACCAGTACTCTGGGCAGCCTCCCACATAACAACTGAAAAGTGAGCATTGATGTCTGATATTTGTGTGGTTCTCCAAGACTTTGAGGAGTCCACAAAGATGTTGAGCGGCGATGACGTCATAATCAGAGCAATGATCCCGCTTCTGTGCCTACTAAAACAGTCGCTGCTCTTAATTAAAGCTGAAGCTTTACATGCATACCAGATGGAGATGTAGGAAGACATGAGACAGGGAGATACTAACCAACCAAGCCTTTTCTAATCTTCTCAGCGCGGATTGGATAACAATGAGGTGGTGAAGGCTAAGGAGGAGGAAGAGGAACAGGAGCTAGTTCCTCGTGAAACATAGTCTAGTACCCACACAAGCTTTGTCCCGTCTCTCACACAATAGTGGCACTGAAAAAATAGCAGACATGTTTTTTCTGATCTTGGGCAACCCCTTTAAGTTTGATAGATCTTTAACACAAAAGATAGGACACAGAAACTATGAACACAAGACTTCATTGTTATGTAGTCCTTTTGGGTTACAAAGACTCAGTACATTTTGATACTATTCATTTGCATTTATTACGGCCCTAGTCTTAAATTAAAAACATAGTCTTACATGAGGAAGAATGCTAAACTTTAAGTATCATGGCTGTTTAAGTGTTTTGATACTTAATCTTTCAACCTGAAAGGCTTTCTAACTAATGGCTGAGGGCAAAATATCAAGCAGAGGATTCCAAAAGAGATTAGCATATAATGGTACGAATTATAGATTTTCTGTCTTACTTGATTCAACAACTTAATCAAGAGCAAATCAACTGATTTTGTGTCTCAGGCAATTTGTAAGCTTTCCATAGTTTGAAGTAAACTTGAAAGTCAAGAAATACAAATATGTAAGGTGAGTGACATCACGTCAAGGGTGGGATAAAAGACAGGTACAAAAATACATACACTTACGCACGCACGAGTCTTAAAGGAACATTGTAGAAAAAAATTCCACCATCTTTGTTACATACAGCTGCCCAGTCAGAGTCCGTTCACCATGCCTCGCTATGCTATGACACCTAATGTGTGGTGGTGATGTTCAAGGCTTGAGTATCCAGTTGCGTTGGAACACAAACTTAAAGCATACAGTAACTTCCTGCCCTCTTACCCCTGCCTGTGAACATTGCAACTAGCTAAGCTTCTTGGATTCTGCCTTTGTCCTTTGGATTACTCAATAAGGCAGATCTTCCAACTCTGACCTACAGCTTTGCTTGTCTATTCTGCAATTTGGGCAATAGAAAGGATGTGTACTCAGCAACTTGTGGGGGTGCTCAACGGACTAGAGTAGTCAAATTGAGGATAGTCAGCCACACAAGCAGAAATTTGGGAAATAGTGTTTTTTATTGTACAAGAAATAGTCATAGTGATTACTGAGAAAACAAAGGATGAATCAGACCATAAGTCCAGTACAAAAAATAGTGAAAATATATATTATAACATGCAGGTTATAACAGGATAGCAGAAAAATGCATAGTAACACTTAAGGCCTTGATAAAAAACAAGGGGCGCACACCCAGACAATGGTAGATCAGTACCCAGAAGATGTGTGAGAAAGGATTTTGATGTGGAGATTCAACATGAAAAAACGCATAATTGAGACAAAATATCATACACAAAATCAAAATAAAGACAGATAGGATTGCAAACTGGTTAAAGACTATCAAGATTTGCAGATAGGAGAGTTTAACCCCTTTCCTACAATGTACATAATATTCCATCCATGTGACCTGGAACCTAAGTCCAGTCCCATGGACGGAATAGTACGTCATAGCGATCAGCAACCGCCCCCGACACGTTAAACCCTTGCACACCGCGATCAAACACGATCGCGGTGTACCGGGGGTTAAAGGGAAGCATTGGCAGGGAGGGGGCTCCCTCCGTGCTTCCCTGAGCCCCCTCCGTGCTTCCCTGAGCCCCCCACAGCAGCGCAATGTGCAGCGCAATGTGCAGCGCTGCTGCGGGGGCTCCATCCCTGCAGGTCCCCGGATCCAAGATGGCGACGGGGACCTTTGGGGGCCTGCAGGGAGCTGGCTTCCTCAGTGCCTGCAAAGCGCAGGCATGAGGAAGTCTGCGTCTATGCCTGTGACAGATCGCTGATCTGTCACAGTGATCTGTGATGTGACAGAGTCACAGGACAGTGATGTCCCCCCTGGAACAACTTAATAAAGTTAAAATAAAAAAGTGTAAAAATAATTTAAAAAAAAAAAATCGCTAAATAAAATGAAAAATAAAAAATATTCCCCAATAAATTCATTTTTTGGAAATAAAAAAACCCAAAACAATAAAAGTACACATATTTGGTATCGCCGCATCCGTAACGACCCGCCATATAAAACTGTCCCATTAGTTAACCCCTTTAGCAAACCCCTTAAAAAATAAAAATAAAAAACGAAGCAAAAAATAATTTATTATAATACCGCCGGACAAAAAGTGCAACAACGCACGATCAAAAAGATGCATATACAAATCCATGGTACCGCTGAAAACGTCATCTTGTCCCACAAAAACGAGCTGCCACACAGCATCATCAGCAAAAAAAAAGTTATTGCTCGCAGAATAAATCGATCAAAAATAATTATTTTTTATATAAAATTGTTTTCATTGCATAAAGCGCTAAAACATAAAAAAAGACCTAAATGAGGTATCGTTATAACAATACTGACCCGAAGAATAAAACAGCTTTATCAATTTTACCGCATGCAGAACGGTGTAAACGTACCCCCCAAAAGAAATTCATGAAACGCTGGTTTTTGTTCATTCTGCGTCCCAAAAATCGGAATAAAAAGCGATCAAAAGATGTCACGTGCCAGAAAATGATACCAATAAAAAAGTCAGCTTGTCCCGCAAAATTGAAGACCTCAAATGTCTCAGTGGGTCAAAATATGGAAAAATTATAGCTCTCAATATGTGGTGATGCAAAAACTATTTTTACAATAAAAGCGTCTTTTAGCGTGTGACAGCTACCAAATATAAAAACCGCCATAAATAGTAAATCAAACCCCCCGTTATCACCCCCTTAGTTAGGGAAAAATAATAAAATTAAAAAAATGAATCTATTTCCATTTTCCCGTTAGGGCTAGGGTTGGAGTTAGGGTTAGGGCTAGGGTTAGGGTTTTGGCTAGGGCTAGGGTTAGGGTTTGGGCTAGAATTAGGGTTAGGGCTGAGATTAGGGTTAGGGGTACGTTGGGATTAGGGTTGGAGTTAGAATTGGGGGGTTTCCATTGTTCGGGTACATCAGGTGTTCTCCAAACGCAACATGGCGTCTGATCTCAATTCCAGCCAATTCTGCATTGAAAAAGTCAAATGGTGCTCCTTCCCTTACAAGCTCTGCCATGCGCACAAACAGTGTTTTACCCCCACATATGGGGTATAAGGCTACTCAGGACAAATTGCAAAACAACTTTTGGTGTCCAATTTCTCCTGTTGCCCTTAGGAAAATAAAAAATTGGGGGCAAAAATATCATTTTTGTGGAAAAAAATATGATTTTTTTATTTTCACGCCCGGGCGTTATAAACTTCTGTGAAGCACTTGGGGGTTCAAAGTGCTCACCACACATCTAGATAGGTTCCGTGGGGGGTCTAGTTTCCAAAATGGGGTCATTTGTGGGGAGTTTGAATAGTTTAGGAACATCAGGGGCTCTGCAAACACACATGATACCCGCAGACCATTTCATCAAAGTCTGCATTTCAAAATGTCACTCCTTCCCTTCCGAGCCCCGACGTGTGCCCATACAGTAGTTTTCTCCCACATATGAGGTATGATCGTACTCAGGACAAATTGGACAACAACTTTTGGGGTCCAATTTCTCCTGGTACCCTTGGGAAAATAAAAAATTGGGGACTAAATGATCATGTTTGTGGAAAAAATCCAATTTTTTATTTTCACGCCCAGGCATTATAAACTTCTGTGAAGCCCTTGGGGGTTCAAAGTGCTCACCACACATCTAGATAAGTTCCTTATGGGGACTAGTTTCCAATCTGGTGTCATTTGTGGGTGGTTTCCACTGTTTAGGTACATCAGGGGCTCTCCAAAGGCAACATGACACCCACAGACGATTCCATCAAAGTCTGCATTCCAAAACGTCACTACTTCCCTTCCGAGCCCCTGACGTGTGCCCAAACAGTAATTTTCTCCCACATATAGGTATCAGCGTACACAGGCCAAATTGGACAACAACATTTGGGGTCCAATTTCTCCTAGTACCCTTGGGAAAATAAAAAAATTGGGGACTAAATGATCATGTTTGTGGAAAAAATACGATTTTTTTATTTTCACGCCCGTGCATTATAAACTTCTGTGAAGCACTGGGGGGTTCAAAGTTCTCACCACACATCTAGATAAGTTCCTTGGGGGGTCTAGCTTCCAAAATGGTGTCATTTGTAGGGGTTTCCACTGTTTTGGTACATCAGGGGCTATCCAAACGCGACATGGTGTCCAATCTCAATTCCAGCCAAAAACGTCAAATGGCGCTGCTTCCCTTCCGAGCTCTGCCATGCGCCCACATAGTGGTTTACCCCCACATGTGGGGTATCAGCGTACTCAGGACAAATTGCAAAATAACTTTTAGGGTCCTGTTACCCTTGGAAAAATAAGAATTGAGGGTGAAAAGATCATTTTTGTGGAAAAAATATGATTTTTTAATTGTACGGCTGTATGTTATAAACTTTTGTGAAGCCCTTGTGGGTTCAAAGTTCTCAATACACATCTAGATAAGTTCCTTGTGGGGTTTAATTTCCAAGATGGGGTCACTTGTGGGGGGTTTCCACTGTTTAGGTACATCAGGGACTCTCCAAACGTGACATGGTGTCCGATCTGAATTCCAGCCAATTTTGCATTGAAAAAGTCAAACGGCGCTCCTTCCCTTCTGAGCTCTGCCATGCACCGAAACAGTGGTTCCCCCCACATATCAGGTATCAGCGTACTCAGGACAAATTGCACAATAACTTTTGCAGTCCAATTTCTCCTGTTACCCTTGGTAAAATAAAAAAATTTAACCTGAAGTATTTTTTTGTGAAAAAAAGGTAAATGTTCATTTTTTTTTAAATATTCAAAAAATTCCTGTGAAGCACCTGAAGGGTTAATAAACTTCTTGAAAGTGGTTTTGAGCACCTTAACAGGTGCAGTTTTTAGAATGGTGTCACTTTTGGGTATTTTCTATCATATAGACCCCTTAAAGTGGCTTCAAATGTGATGTGGTCCGTAAAAATAAAATGGTGTTGCAAAAATGAGAAATCGCTGGTCAACTTTTAACCCTTATAACTTCCTAGCAAAAAAATGTTTGGTTCCAAAATTGTGCTGATGTAAAGTAAATATGTGGGAAATGTTACTTATTAAGTTTTTTGTGATTTTAAGAGCATAAAAATTCAAATTTGGAAAATTGCAAAATTTTCAAAATTTTCACCAAATTTCTGTTTTTTTCACACATAAACAAGTTATTTGAATGAAATTTTACTACTAACATGAAGTACAATATGTCATGAGAAAACATTGTCAGAATCACTGAGATCAATGGAAGCATTTCAGAGTTATTACCTCATAAAGGGACAGTGATCAGAATTGTAAAAATTGGCCCGGGAGTTAAAGTGCAAACCACCCTTGGTAGTGAAGGGGTTAATCTTGCCCAAATTTTTATACATCTTCCAAATGCTCCCTATAACCATCTCCAAATCATATCTCGCTAACATTAATTTGTTATTCAGCAGGTATATCTGGAAAAAGCAGAGGCCCCGCTTAGCTTATAGGACTTTAACATTAAGTAAGCCTAGGGGCGGAATGGGGGCCCCAGACATCTTAACATATTATCCCGCTGCAATGCTGACTAGACTGGTAGACTTGCTGTGGTCACCTAGCAATAAACAATAGATCGAGGCGGAGGAGGCGCTAGTCCCACACCCCCTGAGATCCATGTTCCTGACGTGCTCTTATAAAAACCCAAGCAAAATATTACAGAATGTACACACTCTAGCTACTTTAAAACTATGGAAGGGTTTAGTAAGCACTCTAGCTCCTCCTCTATCCCCTTTACTTAATTTGGCTGACATAATGCCACACGCGTCTTACTCACGGGACAACGATGTGACGAAACCCGGGTTTTTAGCAAATGTAGCGGTTGATAGGTTATTGGTAGATGGGACACTCGCCTCGCTTCACACGCTGAAGGAACTGCCAGGCCTTTCAAATTTAACCTTTATACATTTCGGCTGTATTAGAGATTATTTGGCACGATATCTTTTAAAGTTGGACATTACGCGCCCAATTAACATCGTTTGAATCTCTTTGCGCAACAAGACATATGCCCAAGAAGAGATAATGTCGTCTATTTACCAGATCCTGAATACCTTGAATTACTGTCATAAAAGAGCTTAGGCTGGTTTCACATTTGCGTTTTTTAGCGCTGGAAAAAAACGCACACCTGCGCATGCGTTTTTTCCCCTATATTTAACATGGGTGCGCATACCTGCGCACTGGTCAGCGCATGTATGCGATTTTCATGCGCTGCGTTTTTTTGGGGTGTGCGTTGGGATTTTCCAGACGCAGCATGTTGCATTTTTTGGCCCTGCAAAAAAGCGCATGCGCACATATGCGCACGTTTTGCGCTAAAAATGGCCATTATAGCCTATGGATGCGCATATGTGCGCACTGGCATGCTCATGTATGCGTTTTTTTGCATATGCGTTTTTTTTTTTAAACCATGGAATTTAGGGGTTTGGGTTAGAGTTAGGGTTAGTTAAGGGGGTTTAGGGTTAGGGTTATGGTCAGGGTCAGGGTTAGGGTTAGGGTTAGGGTCAGGGTTAGGGTTAAGTATGGTTTTGTTAAGGATTAGGGTCATGGTTAGGGTCAGGATTAGGGTTAAGTATGGTTTTGTTAAGGGTTAGGGTCAGGGTTAGGGTTAGGGTTAGGGTTAGGGTCAGGGTTAGGGTTAGGGTTAGGGTTAGGGTCAGGGTTAGGGTCAGGATTAGGGTTAAGTATGGTTTTGTTAAGGATTAGGGTCAGGGTTAGGGTCAGGATTAGGGTTAAGTATGGTTTTGTTAAGGGTTAGGGTCAGGGTTAGGGTTAGGGTTAGGGTTAGGGTCAGGGTTAGGGTTAGGGTTAGGGTTAGGGTTAGGGTCAGGATTAGGGTTAAGTATGGTTTTGTTAAGGATTAGGGTCAGGGTTAGGGTCAGGATTAGGGTTAAGTATGGTTTTGTTAAGGGTTAGGGTCAGGGTTAGGGTTAGGGTTAGGGTTAGGGTCAGGGTTAGGGTCAGGATTAGGGTTAAGTATGGTTTGGTTAAGGGTTAGGGTCAGGGTTAGGGTTAGGGTTAGGGTTAGGGTCAGGGTTAGGGTTAAGTATGGTTTTGTTAAGGGTTAGGGTCAGGGTTAGGGTTAGGGTTAGGGTCAGGGTTAGGGTTAGGGTTAGGGTTAGGGTCAGGGTTAGGGTTAGGGTTAGGGTCAGGGTTAGGGTTAGGGTTAGGGTTAGTTAGGGTTTAGGGTTTGGGTTAGGGTTAAGTATGATTTGGTTAAGGGTTAGGGTCAGGGTTAGGGTTAGGGTTAGGGTCAGGGTTAGGGTTAGTAAAGTCATGGTTTTGGTAGTGTGAGGGGCCACCTAAAAATGTTGGAAAAAAACGCAAACGCGGTAAAAACGCGCTAAAAACGCATACAAACGCATAAAAACGCTGCGTTTTTTTCATGCATGCTCATAAAAATGCTTGAAAAAAACGCAGCAGTTGTATGCTTATGTATGCGTTTTTTCAATGCGTTTTTTTGCGGGAAAAACGCGCTGCAAAAAAAAGCAAGTGTGAAACTAGCCTTACATAACATACTGGGAAAAGGATTTGGGTTACAAGTTCACTCCCAGCCAAATTTCACACATTTATAATTCCTCTCATGGCCCATCACAGTGCGTTAGGGCACAAGAGAATTCTTTTAAAATTATAGCAAGATGGTATATCACACCTAAACAAAATAGTCATTGGCGAGTAGGATCTTCTATTAAATGCTGGAGATGCGAAGACTCGGAGGGCACTTATTTGCACATGTGGTGGTCCTGCCCACCACTATTACAATTCTGGCATGAGGTATAAAATCTCATTCGGAAAATAGTGGGCAGAACTCTCAAATTAACACCAGAAATAGTGCTTTAAAATTTTTTGTCACTGGCTGAACACAACTTGTTAGTGCAACACATACTTTCAGCAGCGAAGCTGTTAATACCCACGTACTGGAAAACAAAGACTACTCCGTCTACATCCCAGCTACAGGATAAGATTGATATGCTACATCAATCAGGTTGCCAAGCTCACAGCCCTAGTGAATGGCTCATACTCATCCTATGAAAGAATCTGGCACCCTTGGACTCGGTTCAGATCCACTCTTAAAAGATAACAAGAGTATAATGACCTCTTTGGCCTATCTTAATATTATGTAGACATGTTATATGCCTATCCTTGTTCCCCCCCTTCTCATTCCCTCTCCGCTGTATTCCTATCTTTAGACTCCACCTTGTCTTTACTCTACCCTCTTTACCTCTATTTTCTATACTGATTCTTTGTATTTGTTAGACATCATGATATTGGTTTGGTAAGTGTTGTCGCGCAGACAGTTGAAATCTAGACCTCTACGCAGTTATATTTTGATTACTTAATGTCTCTTCAGAACTGCGACAGCCATTAGATTTCTATTCTCTGGTGGCCACTGTCATAGATGGACATTGAATGTTCCACTGTTTAACCTTCGAAAAGTGAAGTTTGTAGGTTATATGGTATTTTTCACGACATTTTGTTGGATATTGTATGTAACCTGTGCAGATTTCCATAAATAAAGCATTGAAAAGAAAAGATTTGCAGATAGGAATTAGGTAATGATATCTACATTGTCTATTTGCTAAGTTATGTTCGATATCTTGTATAAATACAATGGGTGGTCCTAAAAAGATGTAGAGTAATGCATCCTATGCTATACTGGTTCCATATTTGTCAGTTTTGAATTACTCAAAGTGTGTGCCATAAAATGAATAATATACCAAAAATAACACTATACAGACTTACTTCTGATACTTCTGACAGACTTCTTCTGGCGGGTGGCATTCACCCTGGCGGGTGGCATTCACCCTGACGCGCGTTTCGGCTTAACGGCCTGCCTGTACTGGGCTTATGGTTGGATCCCTCCGCTGTTTTCTATATATGCCGACTGTCTCATTAGAACTTAAACATGTAGTCTGATTCCTCTTTTGCAGGTAGCATAAAATTTATACTATAATTGGTTCTATATACTGTATACCTACTTATTGCTACCACATAATAGGATCCACCCCACTCCCTTGTTCTCTATTCTCATAGGTGATTATCAGTAGAGCGATAAGTAAAGTTATCTGAGTCTCTCAAACATCACTAAAAAAAGAAATATTTACAAAATTATTGAGCTGTATAAATATACATGGGGTAAGATAAACCAAATAACAATACATGATTCAAGAGAACAAAATTAAATCACCCATATAATTGCAGAAAATAAAAATAAAATAACATAAATATGAGCAAAACAACCAAGAGCAAATGTAGTAATAAAAAGAAAAACAATAAGTAAAATAAGGTAGACAATATGATGGCGGAATGTATAATAGTTTTATGAATCAACATGAGCTTGTAACCATGAGAGGACTAGAGATGATCTTATGCACTGGTATACCCATATATAAATGTCATTTACATTAAGGAAAGGCTGGCTAATGAGAAAATGATGGAGATTGGTGTATATAAAAGAAAAGGGTAGAGGTACTAACCTAGATCCGGTTATATAGAAAATGTAGTGTGACTGCCTGGTGAGCTTTTTGGAGAATGGAGGAGGGCTGTGGGAGAGAGTGCCCATAAAGAGCTGTGGTACAAAGGAGCAAAAAGGTTAGGTAGATGAATGGAGATGGGTGTATAAAGGTATTCTGATCATATGGGGAGATGTCCGGGGAACTGGGTCAAAAGCACAGCGTGGCGGCATGGCGTCATTGGTGACAGTGGTTCTTATAAACATGCGCCGGCAGCAGCACTTCCAGTGCCAAGGCCTAGGAAGTAACTAGTGTGCAGATCTCATAATGAGGTCTAGAACACGGGACATGGTGCGCGTGGGCACTGTTGTCATAGCGCAAGGTCATTTGGATCGTGCACAGTGGCGCTGGGGGACAGGGGACCTGCACACTAGTTACTGCTGGTGCCTATTACTTGTCAATAAAATGGCAAATGTTATTTTTACAATACCCTCCTACCCAAAATATAACAATATATATATTTTATTCTTGTCCAAAAGGTAAACAGGACTAGACTAGAACGGATAAGAAGAAACTGCTGGGTATGTTACACAATATCTTCCTTATATCACTTCCTGGTTGGCTTATTATACTGCATTTTGCAACTGTGTGCGCCTGATTTGTAATGTCCTCCGTGTGTTCCCCTCGCCAGCAGAGCTTGCCCTCTCTCTTTCGCAGCTTTTGGTTTATGAGTCCAGAGGAGTAGATAACTTCAGTGTTGGACTGTATGATGGAAGACTACATAGTTCTCCAATGATAATCTCCTGCTGATAAAACTGTGATTTTACCAAGATTGCACCAAGCAGCCCAGTAAGTGACACATCACTGGAATCAGGAGATACGTATCTACATTATGCTGCTCTCAGATTATGTGGTAAAAACCTGGTGACAGATTCCCTTTAAAGAATTACTTAGCAAATAGATATAACACACAAGTAAAAGCATGCAAAATTTTTGGGATGAGGTTTCATTCAAAGTTGCAGTTTATGAGTTTCTCTGTATGGCATCTTCTGTATGATATTGTTTTATTTTTCTCCTTTTTCCTACTTCAGAATATTCATGAGTCTTGGGTAATGAAAGGATCTTCCAATACTAATTTGGTCTTCAGAGTAGGGAAAGTATTAATCTTCACCTGTAATAATGACTCTCCACAGTAGGTGACATTAACCATTTATCCTTTATTCTACTGCTGGATTCCCTTGACCCAAGTCAGTCACTTTCTCTTTTTTTATTAAATCACATTTATACACTTTAAAGCCTTAGAAACTGTCCGGCAGAGAGATTAATTTTGTTTATGATATGATACTGTAATATATATTAATTTGTAGCAAAAGTCAACAGTCTCCTAAGTCCAAACAACCTGCTGACTAGTATTTTGTGAGCAATTATTACCAATACTAATTCATTTTTTAGAAAGTTTACCCATGAACTAAAATAAAGAAGTAAAAAATAAAGCAACAAATTTTTTTGGTTTCAGAGTTAATTCTAATCTAAAAAAAATTAGTAACAAGTTTATAAAATTGAGTAGACCTAATTCTAATGAATTATTGAAAAATAACTATTAACTGGAAAAGAATATAATAATGCCAAAACAGATAATATTAAATGAAAAAAATAAATAAAAAAAAATGAAGTTTTTAATTTTATTATTATTTGCAAAATTTGGTAAAAAGCCTTCTTGCAAAATTTGGACTTTTGGGGCACCATTACTTATGGTCAGAAACAAGGTATACTCACAGTGGATGTTCCTAGTAGAGATGAACGAACTTGTCCAGAAAACCTTAGCCAATCTCAAATTCGGCACGAATGTTGCATATTAGGATTTGTGATTGGATTCACAAGCAAAAATCAGCAAAATTCAGCAAAAGTTCGGTCTGAGTTCAGTAATGGTTCTTTCAGGCGTCAGTGTTTCTGGTAGCAACACGGGCCACAAAACCTCACATGTACACACTTACAGTTGTGGCCAAAATTATTGACACCCCTGCAATTCTGTCAGATAATACTCAGTTTCTTCCTGAAAATGATTGCAAACACAAATTCTTTGGTATTATTATCTTCATTTAATTTGTCTTAAATGAAAAAACACAAAAGAGAATGAAGCAAAAAGCAAAACATTGATCATTTCACACAAAACTCCAAAAATGGGCCAGACAAAAGTATTGGCAACCTCAGCCTAATACTTGGTTGCACAACCTTTAGCCAAAATAACTGCGACCAACCGCTTCCGGTAACCATCAATGAGTTTCTTACAATGCTCTGCTGGAATTTTAGACCATTCTTCTTTGGCAAACTGCTCCAGGTCCCTGATATTAGAAGGGTACCTTCTCCAAACTGCCATTTTTAGATCTCTCCACAGGTGTTCTATGGGATTCAGGTCTGGACTCATTGCTGGCCACCTTAGAAGTCTCCAGTGCTTTCTTTCAAACCATTTTCTAGTGCTTTTTGAAGTGTGTTTTGGGTCATTGTCCTGCTGGAAGACCCATGACCTCTGAGGGAGACCCAGCTTTCTCACACTGGGCCCTACATTATGCTGCAAAATTTGTTGGTAGTCTTCAGACTTCATAATGCCATGCACACGGTCAAGCAGTCCAGTGCCAGAGGCAGCAATGCAAAACATCAGGGAACCTCCGCCATGTTTGACTATAGGGACCGTGTTCTTTTCTTTGAATGCCTCTTTTTTTCTCCTGTAAACTCTATGTTGATGCCTTTGCCCAAAAAGCTCTACTTTTGTCTCATCTGACCAGAGAACATTCTTCCAAAACGTTTTAGGCTTTTTCAGGTAAGTTTTGGCAAACTCCAGCCTGGCTTTTCTATGTCTCGGGGTAAGAAGTGGGGTCTTCCTGGGTCTCCTACCATACAGTCCCTTTTCATTCAGACGCTGACGGATAGTACGGGTTGACACTGTTGTACCTTCGGACTGCAGGGCAGCTTGAACCTGTTTGGATGTTAGTCGAGGTTCTTTATCCAACATCCGCACAATCTTGCGTTGAAATCTCTTGTCAATTTTTCTTTTCCGTCCACATCTAGGGAGGTTAGCCACAGTGCCATGGGCTTTAAACTTCTTGATGACACTGCACACGCTAGACACAGGAAAATTCAGGTCTTTGGAGATGGACTTGTAGCCTTGAGATTGCTCATGCTTCCTCACAATTTGGTTTCTCAAGTCCTCAGACAGTTCTTTGGTCTTCTTTCTTTTCTCCATGCTCAATGTGGTACACACAAGGACACAGGACAGAGGTTGAGTCAACTTTAATCCATGTCAACTGGCTGCAAGTGTGATTTAGTTATTGCCAACACCTATTAGGTGCCACAGGTAAGTTACAGGTGCTGTTAATTACACAAATTAGAGAAGCATCACATGATTTTTCGAACAGTGCCAATACTTTTGTCCACCCTCTTTTTTATGTTTGGTGTGGAATTATATCCAATTTGGCTTTAGGACAATTCTTTTTGTGTTTTTTCATTTAAGACAAATTAAATGAAGATAATAATACCAAAGAATTTGTGTTTGCAATCATTTTCAGGAAGAAACTGAGTATTATCTGACAGAATTGCAGGGGTGTCAATACTTGTGGCTACAACTGTATGACATTCCTGTGTCATTAGTGTGACACGTACCAGTGCCTGGGAATCAGCGGTACTGTTTGCATTGTTCCATGGCGCCGCCGGCGCTGTAGCGAAGATATCTGACATCACTGTACCCTGCTCGTGCTGCGATCAGTGCTAGCAGGTGGAAATGTTGAGATTTGTTTTTTATTTTTGCTTTGTTACAGGAGACAAGGGCTTCAATGGAATGGGTGATGAAGTGAGTATGGTTTAATTTAGATTAATTTTAGGTGTCTGTGTCATTCTTTCAATTAAAGGACTTTATTCTGGCTGTGTGTTTATTTACCATATTACTATGGGATTAGTAATGGGTAGGCGTCTTATAGATGCCTCTCTGTTACTAACCCATGGGCTTGATGTAATTGGACAATACAAAGGTGACATCAACCAACCAAATATTAACCCCACTTGTCACTGCCACAGGGCTATTGGGAAGAGTCAGGCAAAGTGACAAAATTTGCACTTCTAATAGATGTACCATATCTGGGAGGCTGGGTGGCCAATATCCATGGCCCCTTGCCAAGCTTAGAATACCATCCCCTAGCTGTCAGCTTTAGCTTGGCTGGTTGTCAAAAATGTGGGGGACCCCATGCTGCTTTTTTCATTATTTACTTAAATATTTTTTTAAAAAAAATCAGAGTGGGGACCCCTCTATTCTTGATAACCAGCCTTGCTAGCACTGACAGCTGTGGGTTGCAGCCCACAGTTGTCAGTTTTGCATGGCTGGTTACCAAAAATACAGGGGAACCACGTCAATTTTTTTTTAAATTATTTATTTATAGCGCAATTGATAGGGTCAATTGAAACCACTTTCCTGATGTCTGCCCCTAAGTTTAGCTGTTTTGCCAGCTTTTTGCTCACCCTGAAGGTGTTGTGTATGTGATTGGTTTTGCCTCCCATTGAAGTCAATGGGGTTTGGGTATGTTCATCGTTCATTAGAGCCACTGCGTCAGGAGGGAGAGCGTCACCTGATGGTCTCTTTTCCATTATTCACTTCGACTGGCACTCAGTTCCATAGTGGTAGAGTGGTATGCTGCTATTAGAGGCACACCACTGGCTGGGGACCCCTTGTGGGAGTGGAGGGCCTATGCAGGCCTAGTTTGCCTGCCCCTAACGCTAGTTCTACCCATGCCATGATGCACCAAGCAGTAGAACTTAATCTAAATAATAATTCTGTGATGACAGAATCTCTTTAAGGCCAGGGTTACGTTTGCGAGAAACTCGCACGAGTCTCGCATTTCAATACCCACTGTCGCCGGCACTGGGGACCGGAGTGTGCAGCTGCATGTATTTCTATGCAGTTGAGCGTTCCGGTCCCAGTGCGGGCGACATTATTGAGACGCGACACTCGTGCGAGCTTCTCGCAAATGTGATCCCGTCCAAAGGCCGACTCTTTCACCCATGTGTGACCCAAGTATTGCCTCATCAGTTCTTCCAGCTGGCTCTCTTCTCTGGAAACTCCTGTGCTTTATACAATCTTCATCTAATAACTGGCTCAGGCCTGTTAATTAACCCTTCGTCTGCTGACAGCAAAACAAACTAGATTTGTTTACCTGCAGAATAACCCTGCAGGAAGATAGCATTTTCCGAGATGACAGGTTCTTTTTAAGGAGTTTATTTTTCTTGGAAAATAAAAATGTAATGCAACAGCATTTTTAAAAAATAAATACCTCACACATCCATTTTTAGTACAGTAGGCGCCAGCAGAGCCTTTCCTGAGCACATGTCATACTGTATTGCAGACATGTTTCACAGTTAGCAGATGGATAGATTTGTTTATGTTTGTTTTGGAGAATTTTAGGTCCATTTTACCCAACAATATGTGAAGCTCACCAACAAAGCAAAAAACACCATCTAGGGATGGGTCTATTTACTTTCCTTTATCATCAGAAGCGTTCATTGGGATTTTATGTGAGTGAAAGTAAAGGATGCTGCCAGGATACGAAAGAGAATAATGAAAAGATACCGGGAAGACGAATTTATTTATAAGATGTTAGACATTTTTTTATTAAGATTTTCAACTTAAAAAGATTTTTAGAAGATTCTACAAAAATCTAAGTAGAACAGTAGAGATGAAAACCCCAATATATCCTGGATTACCACAAGTGCGGCGCAGGATGTACATTAGGGGCTCTCAACAATGTCCATTCTGCTGCTACTAGGAATACATATAAGGTAATATTAATAGGAAAAAGTGCATAAAAATAGATAGCACACTGTGATCCTGCTGAATTTTATTTGTATAGTTTAAGAGACAATATACTATGATTGTCCTGTGAGGACCTGCTATTACCTGCTTTCCAAGGTCCAATATTTAAAGGGGTTATCCAAATTTGAGGTACAAGTCTGCAGTTCCTATATGTGACCACAGACTTGTTAATCCCCACAGCGCGCAATGCGTGCACAGTCAGGATTCTCTGATGCCAGCACTTGGAGCAGAGGGGCTTATGACCGTAATCATGAGGTTGTTTGTCAACTAGACATAGATAGTCTAGTTGGAATGTGGCTGGAAGGAAGTATATAAATTGTAAACTTGCTGTCACATGACAACCGCTCTCGAAACCAGCACCGGAGAATACTGACAGCACTCACTGTGCGCTCTGTGAGTTTGAGGATTCACAAGTCTGCAGTCACGTAGCGTGACTGCATACTTGTACCCCAAGACTAGACAATCACTTTAAGTCTCATTCATACCTCCCATACTACAGATGCAAAAGTATATGAAGGTATAAAGAAGCAGCCATAGCAGTCTCTATGGGATATTGTGTCCCTCCATATAACTCAGTGCAGATTCAGATGCAATATACAATTGGATGTAGTGTATGAAAACAGATTTTTCTTGATCTGTAATATAATTCTATATAGAGGCTCAAAATAACGGAATTTTGAAGTGCATGTGCCTATATAGAGCTGGTTTTATTAAAATAGGATCCCGAAAAATAAGTAATGTATGGCTCTTAATCACATTTTTAGGCATGGGGCGTCCTTTTATCAGGGACGCACTCGAAAACTATCTTCATTGTAATTTGCACATTTTGCCATTTATTACCAGCCATGTGCCTAACAGCTCTAGGATATCTGCAGAGGACACCCTTTAGATACATTTGCTCCTAAGCATTTTTTTTTTAAACAGGATGCTAACTATTGGACAGTAAGAAAGATCTTTCCTATTTCTGAGCTCTAGAAGATGACAGTTGGTGCTTTTAAAATTCTACGGAGAGTGATGGGGAAGATAGAGGCAGACACCGAAACTGTACTACAAGTTCTCCTGAAATGACATTTACTATTCTCTATAGAACTTTATGAGCACCAACTGTCATATCCCGACTAACTAAAAGCACTAAAGACAGATTTTACCCATGAATTTTAGAATTTTGAGAATGAATAGACCAGGCGGAGAAAGGAACAGAATTCTTTACTAAAATCACTTACAAAATGTCTTATTTTCATAAATACAGTAAAATGATTGTTACACTTTAATTCGATTCTCTCATGAGAATGTATGATAACAATTGTATATTATACTGCACATTCTAATATAAGCCAAGTTACCGTATATCTGGCTGAGTGGCATCCATAGGTCGAATCCATATTTCTACTCTTTCCTTCCTTTAGCCTTCACCCCATATAATATTTACAAACCTCATCCCTTTACTTTGTTCTGTTCTATATTTTATCTTTCTCATCTATGGATTCAATTTCTGAGAGAAGCAAATTTCTAGGAATCTGTCAACTTACTTAACAGACTGTTTTACACCATCTAATACATCACTAGCGGGTGACATGGAAATGACAGCAGAAGATTATATAGTGAGTGATGCTTCTATCATTAACCTGTGTGTAACATATTTTATTGTACGCTGTCCAGTGGAGGGAGATGCTGATGGTGTTAACTTTACTGCCACCAAATAGGATAGGACCTTTATCTGCTTCCCGCTGACCCTGAGAATCTATCTTTACTGTGAAAGTGAAAAGAAATGATAGGGGTATTCCCATCTGATTAGTCATGGCATATTGCTCAGATATGTTATGTCTTCATAAATCATATACAGTCATATGTAAAAGTTTGGGCACCCCTATTAATGTTAACCTTTTTTCTTTATAACAATTTTGGTTTTTGCAACAGCTATTTCAGTTTCATATATCTAATAACTGATGGACTCAGTTATATTTCTGGATTCAAATGAGGTTTATTGTACTAACAGAAAATGTGCAATCTGCATTTAAACAAAATTTGACCGGTGCAAAAGTATGGGCACCCTTATCATTTTCTTGATTTGAACACTCCTAACTACTTTTTACTGACTTCCTGAAGCACTAAATTGGTTTTGTAACCTCATTGAGCTTTGAACTTCATAGCCAGGTGTATCAAATCATGAGAAAAGGTATTTAAGGTGGCCACTTGCAAGTAGTTCTCCTATTTGATTCTCCTATGAAGAGTGGCATCATGGGCTCCTCAAAACAACTCTCAAATGATCTGAAAACAAAGATTATTCAACATAGCTTTTCAGGGGAAGGATACAAAAAGTTGTCTCAGAGATTTAACCTGTCAGTTTCCACTGTGAGGAACATAGTAAGGAAATGGAAGAACACAGGTACAGTTCTTGTTAAGCCCAGAAGTGGCAGGCCAAGAAAAATATCAGAAAGGCAGAGAAGAAGAATGGTGAGAACAGTCAAGGACAATCCACAGACCACCTCCAAAGACCTGCAGCATCATCTTGCTGCAGATGGTGTCACTGTTAGTGTTGAGCATTCCGATACCGCAAGTATCAGGTATCGGCCGATACTTGCTGTATCGGAATTCCGATACCGACTTCCGATATTTTTTCAATATCAGAAGTCGGCATCGGAATCGGAAGTTCAAAGTTGATTGACAGCCGAAATGACGTCATCATGATGCGCAGTGTGTGCGCATCATGATGCGCCGTCATTTCGGGCCTTCCGGGGGTCTCTGCCGGCCTGCCGGGGGGCTGTGTGGACTGCCCGGGGTCTGTACCGGCCTGCCGGGGGGCTGTGCCGGCCTGCCGGTGGTCTGTGCACCCTATGGGGGTCTGTACCGGCCTGCCGGGGGGCTGTGCCGGCCTGCCGGGGGGCTGTGCTGATGTCCGGGGTCTGTGCAAGCATCGTCATGCCTGCTACCATGACAGTGATTGACACATTAGCAAATGATGGGACAGTAGTAGTCCCATCATCCGGCTAATGTGTTAAATGTAAAAAAAAAAAAAAAAAAAAAAAAAATACTACATACATACTACATGCATGCTACATACATACTACATGCTACATACATACTACATGCTACATACATACTACATATATACTACATGCATGCTACATACATACTACATGCTACATACATACTACATATATACTACATGCATGCTACATACATACTGCATGCTACATACATACTACATGCTACATACATACCACATATATACTACATACATACTACATGCATGCTACATACATACTACATGCTACATACATACTACATATATACTACATGCATGCTACATACATACTGCATGCTACATACATACTACATACATACTACATGCATGCTACATACATACTACATACATACATACTACATGCTACATACATACCACATATATACTACATACATACTACATGCATGCTACATGCATACCACATATATACTACATACATACTACATGCATGCTACATACATACTACATGCTACATACATACCACATTTATACTACATACATACTACATGCATGCTACATACAATACATACATAGACATACAGTACATATAACATAGAGTAACATACTTACCAATACTTGTCACATTGTTCCCTGAAGCCATTGTCTTTTACGGAATAAATATTAACATAACAAACCACAAAAATACTCACCCACGATCCGAAGCAGCCAAGAGTGTGTCCCACGACGATCTTGGGTAGAGAACTGCAGCATCAGCTGATGCCGCCGTTCTCTATGGGCTGCAGGAATCCAATGACGGAAGGTAGGTATACTTCCGCACTGTATTCCTCCACCACTTAAAAAAAAAAAGTCCCTAGTCTCACTTTATGCCATTGCTGCGTGGGAAATTCCCACACAGCAATGGCATAAAGTGAGACTAGGGACTTTTTTTTTTTAAGTGGCGGAGGAATACAGTGCGGAAGGATACCTACCTTCCGTCATTGGATTCCTGCAGCCCGTAGAGAGCGGCAGCATCAGCTGATGCTGCCGTTCTCTACCCAAGATCGTCGTGGGACACACTCGTGGACTGCTTCGGATCGTGGGTGAGTATTTTTGTGGTTTGTTATGTTAATATTTATTCCGTAAAAGACAATGGCTTCGGGGAACAATGTGACAAGTATTGGTAAGTATGTTAATCTATGTTATATGTACTGTATGTCTATGTATGTATTGTATGAATGTATTGTATGTAGCATGTATGTAGTATGTATGTAGTATATATGTGGTATGTATGTAGCATGTAGTATGTATGTAGTATGTATGTAGCATGCATGTAGCATGCAGTATGTATGTAGCATGCATGTAGTATATATGTAGTATGTATGTAGCATGTAGTATGTATGTAGCATGCATGTAGTATGTATGTAGTATGTATGTAGTATGTATGTGGTATGTATGTAGCATGTAGTATGTATGTAGCATGCATGTAGTATATATGTAGTATGTATGTAGCATGTAGTATGTATGTAGCATGCATGTAGTATGTATGTAGTATGTATGTGGTATGTATGTAGCATGTAGTATGTATGTAGCATGCATGTAGTATATATGTGTTATGTATGTAGCATGCATGTAGTATGCATGTAGTATGTATGTAGTATGTATGTAGTATGTATGTGGTATGTTTGTAGCATGTAGCATGCATGTAGTATGTATGTAGTATATATGTGGTATGTATGTAGCATGCAGTATGTATGTAGCATGCATGTAGTATATATGTAGTATGTATGTAGCATGCAGTATGTATGTAGCATGCATGTAGTATATATGTAGTATGTATGTAGCATGCATGTAGTATATATGTAGTATGTATGTAGCATGTAGTATATATGTAGTATGCATATTGCATGCATGTAGTATATATGTAGTATGTATGTTGCATGTAGTATATATGTAGTATGAATGTAGCATGTATGTAGTATGAATGTAGCATGTATGTAGTATGCATGTTGCATGTAGTATATATGTAGTATGTATGTTACATGTAGTATGCATGTTGTATGTATGTAGCATGTATGTAGCATGTAATTTTTTTTTTTTTTTTTTTACATTCAACACATTAGCCGGATGATGGGACTACTACTGTCCCATCATTGGCTAATGTGTCAATCACTGTCATGGTAGCAGGCATCGCCCGATGGGACTTGTAGTCCCATCGGACGATGCCTGCACAGACCCCCGAAGCCTGCACAGACCACCGGCAGGCCGGCACAGCCCCCCGGAGCCTGCACAGACCACCGGCAGGCCGGCACAGCCCCCCGGAGCCTGCACAGCCCCCCGGCAGGCCGGCACAGCCCCCCGGCAGGCCGGCACAGCCCACCGGAGCCTGCACAGACCACCGGCAGGCCGGCACAGCCCCCCGGCAGGCCGGCACAGACCACCGGAGCCTGCACAGACCCCCTGGCAGGCTGGCACAGCCCCCCGAAAGGCCCGTACAGACCCCAGAGAGGCTGTACAAGGCAAAAACAGGGTTTTTCTTATTCCGATACCGGAAGTCCCATAGACTTGAATGGGACTTCCGGTATCGGAATCGGCGATACCAATACTTTTTTTTAAGATCGGCCGATCCATTCCAATCCGATACTTTGAAGTATCGGACGGTATCGCTCAACTCTAGTCACTGTGCATCGGTCAACAATACAGCGCATGCATAACGCCTTTTTGTATGACCAAACAACTCAATCTTTGTTTCATCAGTCCACAGGACCTTCTTCCAAAATGTAACTGGCTTGTCCAAATGTGCTTTTGCATACGTCAGGCGACTCTGTTTGTGGCGTGCTTGCAGAAACGGCTTCTTTCGCATCACTCTCCCATACAGCTTCTCCTTGTGCAAAGTGCGCTGTATTGTTGACCGATGCACAGTGACACCATCTGCAGCAAGATGATGCTGCAGGTCTTTGGAGGTGGTCTGTGGATTGTCCTTGACTGTTCTCACCATTCTTCTTCTCTGCCTTTCTGATATTTTTCTTGGCCTGCCACTTCTGGGCTTAACAAGAACTGTACCTGTGTTCTTCCATTTCCTTATTATGTTCCTCACAGTGGAAACTGACAGGTTAAATCTCTGAGACAACTTTTTGTATCCTTCCCCTGAAAAGCTATGTTGAATAATCTTTGTTTTCAGATCATTTGAGAGTTGTTTTGAGGAGCCCATGATGCCACTCTTCATAGGAGAATCAAATAGGAGAACTACTTGCAAGTGGCCACTTTAAATACCTTTTCTCATGATTTGATACACCTGGCTATGAAGTTCAAAGCTTAATGAGGGTACAAAACCAATTTAGTGCTTCAGGAAGTCAGTAAAAAGTAGTTAGGAGTGTTCAAATCCAGAAAATGATAAGGGTGCCCATACTTTTGCACCGGTCAAATTTTGTTTAAATGCAGATTGCACATTTTCTGATAGTACAATAAACCTCATTTGAATCCAGAAATATAACTGAGTCCATCAGTTATTAGATATATGAAACTGAAATAGCTGTTGCAAAAACCAAAATTGTTATAAAGAAAAAAGGTTAACATTAATAGGGGTGCCCAAACTTTTACATATGACTGTATATGACTGGGGGCACCAAACCCTGGAGAGCCTAATTATTAAAGAGGATGCAGTTCAAAATCAACTCTACATCCTTTTGATTATAATCAATGGAGGAAGTCAGTATCAGGTGTTGAGTTTCTCTACAGCGTTGACATGTTGCTCAACTGTCCTAGCACTAGCACTGGTTCACATGTACTCCCTCAGCAACCATCTCATTCTGCTCTCGTGCACATTGAGATGCCATGTAAACCTAACACACCCCTCTGATGTCATGTCCCTAGGCCTACTAACTCTGCTCAGGCAGCTGCTAGCCACCTGAGTATTCCGGTAGTGCTGCATCATGCTGACCGCCTTGCATGTACTGCCTTAAAACCACCAAACTCTACATCTCTGATATGTACCCCCACTGTGCCTCCAAACCAACTCCTCTTGGCTGTCTTCGCCCTCAGCTCTGCTTTCACAAGCTGCCTGTCCACCAATCCAGCTTTGATCTTACTTTGTGCTGTCTGCATACTTTTTTCTGCTACAACAAGGTATCTGTCAACTAGTCTGGCTCTGTTTTGCCTGTCAACCAGTCTGGCTCTGTTGTGCCTGTCAATAGAGATGATCATCTTTGCCTTTTTTAGGGTCGAGTCGGGTTTCATGAAACCCGACTTTCGCAAAAGTCGGGTCGAAAGAAGTCGGCCGACTATAGGGAAACCTTGGGGTCCGACTGAAACACGAAACCCAATGCAGTCAATGGGGAAGCAAAGTCAGCAGGGCGTGGAGAACAGTAAACACACCTACAGTGCCCATTTCAAAGTCAAAAACATTAATTCTTATTACTGAAGCTTGTCAACCTTAATTTACTTCATAATAATAGTTGCACATTGAAAACTGGGGGATATTTGGCTAAAGTTGTGGGGGGGTAGGGCTGGCTCCAGGTTTTCGTGTGCCCTGGGCCAAAGAGTGTCAATGCGCCCCTTTAACACATACCACAACTCATGATGCTCCGATACGGCACAGAAATATAAGTATAGTACAATGACAAATGCGTCACTGCTTACATGACATGACTAATCTATTTTAAATTGTACAATAGCTCAAAAAAGGACAGTATATTACTCCATACAGTATTATGGCCACCACATTGTGCGCCATACAGAATAATGAGCCCCATATATTTCTCCATATGGAATAATTGGTGCCATATAATGTTCCTTACAGTATATGATGAGCTCCACATAATGTTACAGTATATGATGGTCCCTATGGACGATGCTCCAGTGTGTTATGGGCCCAAATAATGCTCCATATATAATGGGACCCATTTCTAATGCTCCAGTGTATAATATGCCCCATAGATGCTGCTCCAGTGTCTAATCTTCCCCATTTAGAATGCTCCAGTATATGATGGGCCTCATGGATGATGCTCCAGTGTATGATGGGCCCTAATAATGCTCAATATATAATGGGCCCCATTTCTAATGCTCCAGTGAATAATGGGCCCTGTAAATGCTGCTCCAGTGTCTGATGTCCCCCGTTTGGAATGCTCCAGTATATGATGGGCCCCATTTTTAATTAACCCAGGCATGGTATGTTGAAAAGAGCTCCATGGAGTAATCTGAAGTGTGTGCTGCTGCATCCTTCACTTTTAGTGTGGGTGAAGGACACAAGGAAAGGGGTTGCTCCTGACCAGAAGCCTGCACTGACGACTCAGTGCTTGCATTTTTTTAAACTTCAGAAGAGGAGGCAATAGAGCTGGAGGCTGTGTCAGCAATGTAAGCCAAAAACAGTTCCTGATGCTCCGGCTTTAAAAGCAGTCAACCTACTCCCAGAAAAGGGAGCCGTACAGGTCTTCCAGAACTACACCGTGATGCAGGCTCAACATCTCCTGCCTTAGCTGCTATTGTGTTTTTGGCACTACCAGCAGATGCACCACCACCACCATCAGTACCAGGTGTCCCCCCATGCCCACGTCCGCATCCTCTTCCACCATACTTCCTCATGTTTTGGAAAATGGACCCAAAATACCAGCAGATATATGGTACTGTATCAGAAGCGTACAGCTCTATACAGTCTAGGGATAACAGTAAATCTCCGTATATATTTCATGAGTCATACACAGATGCTCACAGGCTCAGTATGGATTACCCAATAAAATAAAAAGTTGAAAAAGGGTACAGTATCACCTGATGCAAGGTATATATAGTACAGTGTAAACATTCTGAATCTCCATATACATTTCAGGAGGCAGACCCAAATGCTCTCAGGCCCAGTATGGATTACACAAGAATATGAAAAGCTGTAAATGGGCAATGTAACACAAGCGTACAGCTGTATACAGTGTTGGGGTAATCTTAAAGTTCCAAATATATTTCCGGAGTAACAGACAGACATTCACATTCTCATTATGGATTGCACCAGAATCTAAATAGCAAAAAGGTTACTGTATCAGAAGCGTACATCTGTATACAGTGTTGGCCAAATTTGAAATCTCGGTATATATTTCCGGAGTCAACCTCAGACGCTCACTCAGTCTGGGTTTGACCATAATAAAAAATGTTGTAGAAAAGGTACTGGAAAACAAGATAGCAAGTATATACACTCACTGGCCACTTTATTAGGTACACCTGTCCAACTGTGTGTTAAGACTTAATTTCTAATCAGCCAATCACATGGCGGCAACTCAGTGCATTTAGGCATGTAGACATGGTCAAGACAATCTCCTGCAGTTCAAACCGAGCATCAGTATGGGGAAGAAAGGTGATTTGAGTGCCTTTGAACGTGGCAAGATTGTTGGTGCCAGAAGGGCTGGTCTGAGTATTTCAGAAACTGCTGATCTACTGGGATTTTCACGCACAACCATCTCTAGGGTTTACAGAGAATGGTCCGAAAAAGAAAAAAAATCCAGTGAGCGGCAGTTCTGTGGCCGGAAATGCCTTGTTGATGCCAGAGGTCAGAGGAGAATGGGCATACTGGTTCGAGCTGATAGAAAGGCAACAGTGACTCAAATTGCCACCCGTTACAACCAAGGTAGGCAGAAGAGCATCTCTGAACGCACAGTGCGTCGAACTTTGAGGCAGATGGGCTACAGCAGCAGAAGACCACACTGGGTACCACTCCTCTCAGCTAAGAACAGGCATCTGATGGCTACTTTCAGCAGGATAATGCGCCATGTCATAAAGCTCGAATCATCTCAGATTGGTTTCTTGAACATGACAATGAGTTCACTGTACTCAAATGGCCTCCTCAGTCACCAGATCTCAATCCAATAGAGCATCTATGGGATGTGGTGGAACGGGAGATTCGCATCAGGGATGTGCAGCCGACAAATCTGCGCCAACTGTGTGATGCCATCATGTCAATATGGTCCAAAATCTCTGAGGAATGCTTCCAGCACCTTGTTGAATCTCTGCCACGAAGAATTGAGGCAGTTCTGAAGGCAAAAGGGGGTCCAACCCGTTACTAGCATGGTGTACCTAATAAAGTGGCCAGTGAGTGTATATTATAGGGTACAATTGAAATCTCCGTATACATAGTCCCGTAGTCACTCTCAGATGCTTACTCAGTATGGATTTGACCGTAATACTAAATGTCGAACAAAGGTACTGTATACCAAGATACAAGCTGTATCGAGTATAGGGTAAAAATTGGTATCTCTGATTCATCGTTTATGTAGAAGGTGTAAACCACACATGCTCACTCACTATGGATGATACCGTAATAAAAAATTTTGAACAAAGGTACTGTATCAGCACATACCAGGTGTATTCAGTCTAGGGGTAATTGTAAATTTCCGTCTATACTTCCTGAGTCAGACACAGATACTCACAGGCTCACTATGTATTACACCAGCATTTAAAAAGTAGGGAAAGGTATTTGAAGCGTACAACAGTATAGAGTGTTGTGGTACTTTTAAACCTTCGTATATATTTCAATCTTAGTAAGCCAGTCCAGACTCTCCGCTACTGGAAACTACATGGATACAAGTACAGACAGAAAGTCGATTGTTAGCAGAAATTTGGGAATTACTCATCGCGGGAAAACCTCCCAGTAGATGTTGCAGAGGCGATGCAGACCCTCAATTACTGTGTCTGTGGAGACAGCGAAAACGGTTCTTTGTGAAGAAAGGATTGGTTTATCGCAGTAGCGTGGATCACATCACCGTTACTCGTCTCCATCAAATTGTGATCACAGGGAGAGATGTAGACATGGTCTTCACTGTCTATCATGATGTGTCTGGTCATTTTGGAGTGCAAAAGACAGAAGCCACAGGCCGTAGGTGATTCTATTGGATTGGCATGAGAGGAGACATTGAAAAATGGTGGCAGGAATGTCACACGTCTGTGACTATCACAACTGTGAAAGGTGATCATAAAGCACCACTGCATCCGCTTGTAAGCTGACGTCCATTATAAATGGTAGCCATTGATCATCTGAAGGTAGAAGCCAGCAGGACAGGCCACAGCTACATCTTAACCATCATCAATCAATACACCAAATTTCTAGTGGCTGTCCCTGTGAAGGATTTAACTGCCCAGACTACACAGCGGTGGAGCAGGGAGAGGTAAGTATTGCAACTTGCAAGTGCTGTGGCCATGACCAAGCAGGGGGGGGCACACTTGTGGTCGACGGTACTGTCACAGGGCCCCTCATAGTACGCTGGTGTGTCTGACGGCGAGTGGGCCCCCCACCGTCAGAGACACTGTATTGTACTATGAGGGGCCCTGTGCCAGTGACATCGGCCATCAGTGGGCCCATCCACCTGTTCAGATCAATGGCACTTGCCCGGGTGCGCCAGGTGTTGACCCCAGCCCTTGGGGGGGTGGGCAGCCCAGTTAGGGAGGTTTAAAAAATGGCATATGTTGATGTGTTGGCTGGACATTCAGCTGCTGCAAATGGCGGAATTGGGCAAGTCTGAGGAAGTGGAGGACAAAAGTGAGACAGTTTTCTGGCAACCTATGTGTCATCAGGGGAAGGTGGGACAAAATCCTTTGAAACCCATGCATGCTTCATTTTAATGAAGGTTAGATCATCAACATTTTGGGTCGACAGATGGGTCCTTTCTTCTGTCAGGATTGATCCAGCAGCACTGAAGACTCTTTCAGATAACACACTAGCAGCAGGGCAAGTGAGCTCCTGTAAGGCATAGTGTGCCAATTCAGGCCAGGCATCCAGTTTAGAGGCCCAATAGTCAAAGGGGAATGACCTGTGAGGGAGAACATCGATATGGGAGGAGAAGTATTTTGTAACCATAGTTGACAACTGCTGTCTCCTGTCACTTGTAATCGATGCAGTATTAGCAGTCGTGTGAGCAGTCCTTGAGAAATCATTCTACAACATGGTCATTACAACCCTGTCTCCAATGCCACTTCGGCTGTGTGCACCACGAACACCTCTTCCATTGTGCCCACTATGGCTCATGGGAGAACCAGCACTGCTGCTGTGTGCTGGGAAAGCCTCAAACAAACAGTTTACCAGAGTTGCTTGTTTGTTAGTCAATATTATCTCTAGGTTCTCCTGTGGCATGATGTTGTGTAATTTGCCTTTGTAGCGTGGATCGAGGATGCTGGCCAGCCAGTAGTCGTCATCCTTCATCATTTTGGCAATGCGGGGGTCCTTTTTCAGGATCCGCAAGGCATAATCGCACATGTGAGCCAATGTTCCAGGTGTCAATAATGCACTGCCACTGCTGGGTGGAGGAGCACTTTATGGCAAATCCACATCCCTACAGTCACGCACAAACACTGTACCTGACCATGGAACGCCAACATTTTCTCTTGCCCCCTGAGAAGCATCCTCCTGTCCAAAATAATCATCCCCCTCATCCTCCTCCTCCTCCTCTTCCTCTTCTTCCTCCACCTCATCCAAGACAGTTCCCTGACCAGACAATGGCTGACTGTCAGCAAAGCTTCCCTCCTCCTCCTCCTCCTGTTCCTCCTCTGCTGCAGACGCCAGATCCTTAATGTGCGTCAAACTTTGCATGAGCAGACGCATAAGTGGGATGCTCATGCTTATGATGGCGTCGTCTGTGCTTACCAGCCTTGTGCATTCCTCAAAGCACTGAAGGGCTTTACAGAGGTCTTTCAGCTTTGACCAATGCACACCCGACAATTCCATGTCTTCCCTCAAACTGCCTTCCCCTATATCCTCCCACAAATGCATTACAGCCTGCCTCTGTTCGCACAGCCTCTCAACCATGTGCAGGTGGAGTTCCACCTTGTTGCAATGATTAGGCGGTGCTTGGGGAGGTGGAGCAATCGCTGCAGCTTCTGCATATGAGTGGAGTGAACGTTTGAGCGACGGATGTGCGAGCACAGTCTTCGCACCTTATGGAGCAGGGAGGTTAACTATGGATAATTATTAAGGAAGCACTGCACCACCAGGTTTAAAGTGTGAGCCAGGCAAGGTATGTGTGTGAGTTTTGCACGGGCTATGGCTGCCACAAAATTACTGCCATTATCACTGACTACCTTGCCTGGCTCAAGATGTAGAGTGCCCAGCCATGACTCAGTTTGTCACTGCAAGTAGTCAGACAGTACCTCCGTGGTGTGTCTGTTGTCGCCCAAAGACATCATCTTTAATGCAGCCTGTTGACGCTTACCACTAGCTGTTCGATAGTGGGACACCTCGTGTGCAACACTGCCAGCTGCGGATGGAGTGCTCGTGCGACTGCGCTCTGTGGGCGAGCTTTCGCTTATGGAGGAGGAGGAGTAGGGTCGAAAGCCTACAGCAAACTGTTTCCTGTACCGTGGGCTAGGCAGCACTGTTCCACCACCTCTGTCCCCTGTGGAGCCTGCATCCACCACATTAACCCAGTGCGCAGTGATGGACACGTAATGGCCCTAGCCATGCCTATTGGACCATGCATCTGTTGTGAGGTGCACCTTTCCACTCATTGATTGCTTGAGTACATGGACAATGCAGTCTTTCACATGCAGGTGGAGGGCTGGAATGGCTTTTCGAGAAAAGAAGTGCCGACTGGGTAGGATTTTGGGCAAAGAAGTGCCACACTGCACTCTTCCTACTATGGTATACATTTTCTGGCCTTGCACGCTGTGCTAAGTTGACCGTCTGGCCAAGCTGTCCTGCAACTCTATTAGTTTTTGGGCCACATTTTAGGACAGCTACGGGCCTGCCAGATAACCGCTGCTGTGATGTCAATGCCTGCTGCGGAGACTTCTCCTTATCTGAACTATTGCCAGTGCCACCCTCCTCCCCCAATGGATGCCAATCCGGGTCAAGAACTGGGTCATCCATCACCTGCTCTTCAAAGTCATCTGCACCTTCCTCTTTACCTTCCTCTGTGTCACCGTGTAAGGAGGTATAGTATGCGGGAAGGGGCACCAGAGTTTCATCAGGGTCAGATTCTGGCTCAGTAGACTGCAAGGGCAATGTAGTGCTCTGAGTCAATGTACCAGCAGAATCATCTAGCAGTGGCTGTGCATCAGTGCACTCCATGTCAGATTCATCTTGGACTGGGGAATTCAGGATTTGACTGGATAACCCAGGCATGGTATGTGAAAAGAGCTCCATAGAGTAATCTGAAGTGTGGGCTGCTGCATCCTTAACTTTTGGTGGGGGTAAAGGACACAAGGAAAGGTGTTTTTCCTGACCAGAACCCTGCACTGACGACTCCGTGCTTGCAGGTTTCAAACGTTCAGAAGAGAAGGCAATAGAGCTGGTGGCTGTTTCGGCAATGTACGCCAAAACCTGTTCCTGATGTTCCGGCTTTAAAAGCGGGTTTCCTACTCCAAGAAAAGGGAACCTTACAGGCCTTCTTGGGCCAGACGATGACGCAGGCTCAGCACCTCCTGCCTTAGCTGCTATTGTGCTTTTGCCAGAACCAGCCGATGCACCACCACCATCATTACCAGCTGCGCCCCCCTACCCACTTCCACGGCCTCTTCCACCATACTTCCTCATGTTTGGGAAAATGTACCAAAAATACCAGCTGAGAGATGGTACTGTATGAGGAGCGTCCAGCTGTGTAAGGTGTATTAAAACAATTAAATCTACGTATATATTTTGTCAATGACGCTCTCCCAGTATGTATTTGACCGTGATCCAACAAGCAGATATACGGAACTGTATCAGAAGTGTACAGCTGTATACATTTTTGTGTAACTAACAATCTCCGTATATGTATTTACGGAGTGTCACACACACACGCTGACTCTGTATAAATGTGACTGTAATGCGAACGGCAGATATACAATACTGTTTGAGAATCGGACAGCTCTATACGGTGTCTGTATGGAAAATTGTCAATCTCCATCTATTTTTATACGGAGTGACACACGCTGTCTCTGTATAGTTTTGACCGCATTCAAACAGCAGATATACTAAACTGTTTGAAAAACGGACAGCTCTATAAGGTGTACGTCTGGAAAAATGGAAAATGTCCTCGGCTTGTTTTTCCAGAGTCACACACAGATAGCTTGTATTTGTCCGTGATACCATCCAGTACACGGTAGTGTGTGAGGAGCGTACATCGCTATACGGTGTCTGTAAGGAAAATTGTCACTCTCCGTCTATTTTTATACGGAGTGACATGCTGTCTCTGTATAGTTTGGACCATAAGCAAACAGCAGATATACAAAACTGTTTGAAAAGTGGACAGCTCTATAAGGTGAAAAGCGGACAGCTATATAAGGTGTAGGTCTGGAAAAATGAAAAATCTCCTCGGTTTGTTTTTCCAGAGTCACACACAGATAGCTTGTATTTGTCCGTGATACCAGCCAGTACACGGTAGTGTGTGAGGAGCGTACACCGCTATACCGTGTGTGAAAAAATGAACGCTCGGTAACTCACCAGGACAAAATAATAAAAGTTGGAGTGCTTTGAAAAAAGCAGTTTGAACAGCAGTGTGCACACAGCAATGCAGCTATCAGGTAGCCTTAAAAGGCAGCCTAATCACCATCAGTGCTGCTGCACACAACAAAAATCCTCCCCTTTCACTGCATACTAACTGTACAGTGAAAAGCGCTGTCAGCAGAAGCAATTTTTTTGTTCTTCTTCCCTGCCTAACGCTCTCCCTTATTCAGATTTAGCAGCAGCCGCACCTCTCCCTATTCTAAGATCTTCAGAAGTAAGATGGCGGTCGGCGGTCACGGCCTTTTATACCCACTGTGACGCCACTCAAAGCCAGCCAATCACTTGAATGCCATTCTCTAAGATGGTGGTGGCCACTGCCCATGTCATCACATTGCCCACAGTGTGCGTCCTCCATCATTGGCTGAGAAAAGGCGCTGGAAGCATTATTTGAAACGCGACTTTGGCGCTCGGCTCGGCAACCTCATGGCCGACCTCACGCTATGGTTGGGTTTCAATCGGCGAAACCCGACTTTAGCTAAAGTAGGCGATTTTTGATTTTGTGAATTTGACCGACCTGTTTCGCTCAACTCTACCTGTCAACCAATCTAGCTCTGTTGTGCCTGGGTGCTGTCTGCACTTTCAGCACTGCTACAACAAGGTGCCTCTCGGCCAATCTGGCTCTGTGATTTCTGGGTGCTGTCTGCACACTTGCCATGATTAAAGGAGTAGTGCATTAAAATACGTAGATCGCAGGATGTCCTCTATCTAAACAGTTTTTCCTTCCTATTTTATAGCTATGCTTTCATTTTGAAAGTTTTCTTTATATCTTTGTTCACTGGATTTTTACTTTGCCATTAAAGAAAATCACATTTTTAAGTTTGTTCAGCTGTAATTCCTGTCCTCCATTTGTTACTGACTACATCCAGTCATTAATATTCACCCTGCTCTGAACTACATGATACTCTAAATCTGGTGAGCTGGATATATTTCTTTTTAGTTATACCCATCATGACTACAGCAAAGTTCCTGTCTGTCCATCCGCCTCTGCTGCTCCTGGCTGCTGCCTGCACATTTATCTCTGCTGCAATAAGGTTCCTGTCTGTCCATCCGCCTCTGCTGTTCCTTGGTGCTGCCTGCCCTTTTGCTTTATTCCTGCCCATATTTTGCCCAATGTGATTTTCTGGATTTTTTTTAAGATTCTGCCTCTCACAGTTGAAGTGTACCTACGATAAAAATTACAGACCCCTCCATTCTTTGTAGGTGAGAAAACGTGCAAATTGCAAAATCCGCAGTGTATCAAATACTTTGTTTTCCCCACTGTATATATATATATGTATGTATATATATATATATATATATATATATATATATAGTAAGATGGCCTCTGGACGAGTCATTGAGGGGAGATATGTGTCACTACGGCTGTTATCTGCGGTGATGTGAGCTCGGAGGCATGCTCTAGCACCTATAATGCTGAGAGAGTTATTTGGGTCATTCCAGGGCCGGATTTTACGAGCAGTCATAAGAGATGGGTGGGAATGACCGCTCATATTTCCCAACCCCAGGGACATGGTTTGGCTAATAAAATGGAGGCCAGATGTCTCATTCAGGGTCTGTGACGGGAAGTGTGGAGACCTCCAGTGTGTGTGCTAAAGACACTGACCTGAGCGGGTGGACCCGCAGTGCTATATGGACTGTTTATTTTCTGTTTGTTTTCACTTTGGGCCAGAAAAGGCTGTTTGTGTGTTTTGCTATACAGAGGAGTTTATGCAGTTTCAATAAACTTGCTTGGACATTTCAGCAATACCGCTTCCTGTGCCTACCGCAACTGCAGCCGAGTGAGTACAGATCCCTAAAATATTTATATATGTAGGCAATGGAAAGTTTATTAAAACCTCTGGGACTGCATTAGTGAGAGATGCTCTTTATTGGGGGTCTGTACTTCCATGATAAATGAGGTGACCCTCAATATTAAATCAAAGTTGTCAAACTTCCATCAGACGATATTTGAAAATGGACTTTCTAAATACTCAAGAATAATTTGAACAATTTAGCTTTTTAATACTCATTCGCCCCAGTATATTGAGTGACAATATGCTTGCCCAAAAGGGATTTTCCAATTTCATAAAATGCCGGAATATCACTAGTAGTGTTGAGCATTCCGATACCGCAAGTATCGGGTATCGGCCGATACTTGCTGTATCGGAATTCCGATACCGACTTCCGATATTTTTTCAATATCGGAATTCGGAATCGGAAGTTCAAAGTTGATTGACAGCCTGACGTCATCATGATGCGCGGTGTGTGCGCATCATGATGCGCCGTCATTTCGGGCCTTCCGGGGGTCTCTGCCGGCCTGCCGGGGGGCTGTGTGGACGGCCCGGGGTCTGTACCGGCCTGCCGGGGGGCTGTGCCGGCCTGCCGGTGGTCTGTGCACCCTGTGGGGGTCTGTACTGGCCTGCCGGGGGGCTGTGCCGGCCTGCCGGTGGTCTGTGCACCCTGTGGGGGTCTGTACCGGCCTGCCGGGGGGCTGTGCCGGCCTGCCGGGGGGCTGTGCTGATGTCCGGGGGTCTGTGCAAGCATCGTCCGATGGGACTACAAGTCCCATCTGGCGATGCCTGCTACCATGACAGTGATTGACACATTAGCCAATGATGGGACAGTAGTAGTCCCATCATCCGGCTAATGTGTTAAATGTTAAAAAAAAAAAAAAAATACTACATACATACTACATGCATGCTACATACATACTACATGCTACATACATACTACATGCTACATACATACTACATATATACTACATGCATGCTACATACATACTACATGCTACATACATACTACATATATACTACATACATACTACATATATACTACATACATGCTACATACATACTGCATGCTACATACATACTACATGCTACATACATACTACATATATACTACATACATACTACATATATACTACATACATGCTACATACATACTGCATGCTACATACATACTACATGCTACATACATACTACATACATACTACATACATGCTACATACATGCTACATGCATGCTACATACATACTACATGCTACATACATACTACATATATACTACATACATACTACATATATACTACATACATGCTACATACATACTGCATGCTACATACATACCACATACATACTACATACATACTACATGCGACATACATACTACATATATACTACATGCATGCTACATACATACTACATGCTACATACATACCACATACATACTACATACATGCTACATACATACTACATATATACTACATACATACTACATGCATACTACATACATACTACATGCATGCTACATACATACTACATACATACTACATACATACTACATGCATGCTACATGCATGCTACATACATACTACATGCTACATACATACCACATACATACTACATACATACTACATACATACTACATGCTACATACATACTACATATATACTACATGCATGCTACATACATACTACATGCTACATACATACCACATACATACTACATACATGCTACATGCTACATACATACTACATATATACTACATGCATGCTACATACATACTACATATATACTACATGCATGCTACATACATACTGCATCGGACGATGCCTGCACAGACCCCTGAAGCCTGCACAGACCACCGGCAGGCCGGCACAGCCCCCCGGCAGGCCGGCACAGCCCCCCGGAGCCTGCACAGACCACCGGCAGGCCGGCACTGCCCCCCAGCAGGCCGGCACAGCCCCCCGGAGCCTGCACAGACCACCGGCAGGCCGGCACAGCCCCCCGGCAGGCCGGCACAGCCCACCGGAGCCTGCACAGACCACCGGCAGGCCGGCACAGCCCCCCGGCAGGCCGGCACAGACCACCGGAGCCTGCACAGACCCCCTGGCAGGCCGGCACAGCCCCCCGAAAGGCCCGTACAGACCCCAGAGAGGCTGTACAAGGCAAAAACAGGGTTTTTCTTATTCCGATACCGGAAGTCCCATAGACTTGAATGGGACTTCCGGTATCGGAATCGGCGATACCGATACTTTTTTTAAAGATCGGCCGATCCATTCCGATCCGATACTTTGAAGTATCGGACGGTATCGCTCAACTCTAATCACTAGGAAAAGCAAATAGAAAATGCTGCAATTTTAACATTAGGGTTCTAACCCCAAATTCCAATAATTGTTTTTTAACCCCTTAACCTCAAAAGGGTGGTTTGCACGTTCATGACCGGGCCAATTTTTTACTATTCTGACCACTGTCAATTTATGAGGTAATAACTCTGGAACGCTTCAATGGATCCCGGTGATTCTGACACTGCTTTCTCGGGACATATTGTACTTCATGATAGTGGTAAAATTTCATTCAAAAAACTTGCGTTTATTTGTGAAAAAATGGAAATTTGGTGAAAATTTTGCAATTTTCCAACTTTGAATTTTTATGCCCTTAAATCACAGAGATACGGCATACAAAAAACTTCATAAGTAACATTTCCCACATGTTTCCTTTACATCAGCACAACTTTGGAACCAAATTTTTTTTGTTAGGAAGTTATGAAGGTTAAAAGTTGACCAGCGATTTCTCATTTTTACAACACCATTTTATTTTTACGGACCACATCACATTTGAAGCCACTTTGAGGGGTCTATATGATAGAAAATACCCAAAAATGACACCATACTAAACACTGCACCCCTTAAGGTGCTCAAAACCACATTCAAGAAGTTTATTGACCCTTCAGGTGCTTCACTGGAAATTTTTGAATATTTAAAAAAAATGAACATTTAAATTTTTTTCACAAAAAAAATACTTCAGGTTCAATTTTTTTTATTTTACCAAGGGTAACAGGAGAAATTGGACTGCAAAAGTTATTGTGCAGTTTGTCCTGAGTACGCTGATACCTGATATTTGGGGGGGGAGCCACTGTTTTGGCGCATGGCAGAGCTCAGAAGGGAAGGAGCGCCGTTTGACTTTTTCAAATCAAAATTGGATGGAATTCAGATCGGACGCCATGTCACGTTTGGAAAGCCCCTGATGTACCAAAACAGAGGAAACCTCCCACAAGTGACCCCATTTTGCCATTTTGGAAACTAGACCCCCCAAGGAACTTATCTAGATATGTGGTGAGAACTTTGAACCCACAAGGGCTTCCCAGAAGTTTATAACGTACAGCCGTACAATTAAAAAATCATATTTTTTCCACAAAAATGATTTTTTCACCACCAATTTTTATTTTCCCAAGGGTAACAGGACCCTAAAAGTTATTGTGCAATTTGTCCTGAGTATGCTGATACCCCATATGTGAGTGTAAACAACTATTTGGGCACATGGCAGAGCTCAGAAGGGAAGCAGCGCCATTTGACTTTTTTGGCTGGAATTGAGATCGGACACCATGTCGCGATTGGAAAACCCCTGATGTACCAAAACAGAGGAAACCCCACACAAATGACACCATTATGGAAACTAGACCCCCCAAGGAACTTATCTTGATGTGTGGTGAGCACTTTGAACCCCCCAGTGCTTCACAGAAGTTTATAACGCCCGGGCGTGAAAATAAAAAAATCGGATTTTTTCCACAAACATGATCTTTTAGACCCTATTTTTATTAATTTTCCCAAGGGTAACAGGAGAAATTGGACCCCAAAATTTGTTGTCCAACTTGGCCTCAGTACGCTGATACCCCATATGTGTGAGAAAACTACTGTATGCGCACATGTCAGGGCTCGGAAGGGAAGTAGTGACGTTTTGGAATGCAGACTTTGATGGAATGGTCTGCGGGTGTCATGTTGCTTTTGGAGAGCCCCTGATGTGCCTAAACAGTGGAAACCCCCCACAAGTGACCCCATTTTGGAAACTAGACTCCATAAGAAACTTATCTAGATGTGTGGTGAGCACTTTGAACCCCCCAGTGCTTCCCAGAAGTTTATAACGACCAGGCGTGAAAATAAAAAAATCGTATTTTTTCATCAAACATGATCTTTTAGTCCCCATTTTTATTAATTTTCCCAAGGGTAACAGGAGAAATTGGAACCCAAAAGTTGTTGTCCAATTTGTCCTGAGTACGTTGATATCTCATATGTGGGAGAAAACTACTGTATGGGCACACGTCGGGGCTCGGAAGGGAAGTAGTGACGTTTTGGAACGCAGACTTTAATGGAATGGTCTGCGGGTGTCATGTTGCCTTTGGAGAGCCCCTAATGTACCTAAACAGTGGAAACCCCCCACACATGACACCATTTTGGAAACTAGACCCTATAAGGAACTTATCTAGATGTCTGATGAGCACTTTGAGCCCCCAAGGGCTTCACAGAAGTTTATAATGCCCGGGCATGAAAATAAAAAAATTGTATTTTTTCCACAAGCATGATCATTTAGTCCCCAATTTTTTTATTTTCCCAAGGGTAACAGGAGAAATTGGACCTCAAAAGTTGTTGGACAATTTGTCCTGAGTACGCTGATACCCCATATGTGGGAGAAAACTACTGTATGGGCACACGTCGGGTCTCGGAAGTGAAGTAGTGACATTTTGGAACACAGACTTTGATGGAATGGTCTGCGGGTGTCATGTGTGTTTGGAGAGCCCCTGATGTACCTAAACTATTGAAACTCCCCACAAGTGACCCCATTTTAGAAACTAAACTCCCAACGGAACTTATCTAGATGTGTGGTGAGCACTTTGAACCCCCAAGTGCTTCACTGAAGTTTATAACGCCCGGGCGTGAAAATAAAAATATCATTTTTTTCCACAAAAATGATATTTTTGCCCCCAATTTTTTTATTTTCCTAAGGGTAACAGGAGAAATTGGATCCCAAGAGTTGTTTTGCAATTTGTCCTGAGTAGGCTGATACTGTATATGTGGGGGTAAAACACTGTTTGGGCGCATGGCAGAGCTTGGAAGGGAAGGAGCACCATTTGACTTTTTCAACTCAGAATTGACTGGAATTGAGATCAGTTTAGTAGAAAACACCGTGTGCACTACTGTAGTGGTGCCAAGTTAGGTTCCCAAACCATATATGATAAAATGAAAACCTGGCACTCAACTTAATGCTTGGTGAGGCAGTTTATTGTAGTACCAGAAAACATTTCAGTCAATATAGACCTTCATCAGTTACGTGCTAGTATGTTTGAAAGTAGCTTGAAGGAGGGCGCTTTTTATGTTATTCACTGATAACGCCAGTAATCAAATGGTCAGAATGCTGCTGTAACACAGGATAATCTTAATAGTTGAAAGTATCAGCGCAGCCTGGTCCTCCTGGACGTGGGTAAACACCACTTGGAGGACCAGGCTGCACTGATATTTTCAACTATTAAGATTATCCTGCATTACAGCAGCATTCTGACCATTTCATTACTGGCGTTATCAGTGAATAACATAAAAAGCGCCCTCCTTCAAGCTACTTTCCAACATACTAGCACGTAACTGATGAAGGTCTATATTGACCTAAACGTTTTCTGGTAATACAATAAACTGCCTCACCAAGCATTAAGTTGAGTGCCAGGTTTTCATTTTATCATATATGGAATTGAGATCAGACGCCATGTTGCATTTGGAGAGCTGCTGATGTGCCCAAACAATGGAAACCCCCAAATTATAACTCCAACCCTAACCCCAACACACCCCTAACCCTAATCTCAGCCCTAACTCAAGCCCTAACCCTAGCCCTAACTCTAACCCTAGCCCTAATGGGAAAATGGAAATAAATACATTTTCTTTTAATTTTATTATTTTTCCCTAACTAAGGGGGTGATAACGGGGGGGTTTGATTTACTATTTATAGCGGTTTTCATGTTTGGCGGCTGTCGCACGCTAAAAGACGCTTTCTATTGTAAAAATAGTTTTTGCATCACCACATATTGAGAGCTATAATTTTGCTATATTTTGACCCACAGAGTCATGTGAGGTGCTATTTTTTGCGGGACGAGTTGACATTTTTATTGGTATCATTTTCAGGCACGTGACATTTTTTGATCGCTTTTTATTCTGATTTTTGGGATGCAGAATGAACCAAAACCAGCGTTTCATGAATTTCTTTTGGGGGGTGCGTTTACACCGTTCTGCGTGCGGTAAAATTGATAAAGCGCTTTTATTCTTTGGGTCAGTACGGTTACAGCGATACCTCATTTAGGTCGTTTTTATATGTTTTGTCACTTTTATGCAATGAAAACAATTTTATATAAAAAATAATTATTTTTTCATCGCTTTATTCTGCGTGCTATAACTTTTTTATTTTTTTGCTGATGATGCTGTATGGTGGCTCGTTTTTTGCGGGACAAGATGACGTTTTCATGGATATTTATATGCGTCTTTTTGTTCTGCAGTATGATAGTAAAGCATTATTTTTTGCATTGTTTTTTATTTTTATTTTTTAAGAGGTTCTCTAAAGGGGTTAACTAATGGGACAGTTTTATAGAGCGGGTCGTTACGGACGCAGCGATACCTAATATGTGTACTTTTATTGTTTTTTTGTTTTTTTTCCAAAAAATGAATTTATTAGGGAATATTTTTTTTTTATTTATTTAGCGATTTTTTTTTAAATTATTTTTACACTTTTTTTAACTTTATTACATTGTCCCAGGGGGGACATAACTGTCATGTGACAGATCGCTGATCTGTCACATCACAGATAACTGTGACAGATCAGCCATCTGTCACAGGCACTGCACAAGGCTTCCTCCTTGCCTGCGCTTTGCAGGCATGAGGAAGCCAGCTCCCTGCAGGCCCCCGAAGGCCCCCGTCGCCATCTTGGATTCAGGGACCTGCAGGGATGGAGCCCCCCGCAGCAGCGCTGCACATTGCGCTGCTGTGAGGGGCTCAGGGAAGCACGGAGGGAGCCCACTCCCTGCCGATGCTTCCCTTTAACCCCCAGTACACCGCAATCGTGTTTGATCACGGTGTGCAAGGGGTTAACGTGTCGGGGCGGTCCGTGACTGCAGCAATCATGTGAGAATATTGATTTGTTTGTTATTTTCTACTACTGCAACTATTTGATAAAAACAAAAAACAACCTGGATAACTCCTTTAAGGAGATAGGAAAATTAATTTAATGAAAATCCTTTTTCTGGTTCTCAAAATAACAGAAGTATGCACACTGTGATTGATTCAAAAACTGTATGCAAATTATCTCTTCAAAGACGAAGAGGACTAGAACTCTAGCGCCGCCTATAGGAAATAGCAGTCCTAAACATCAATATCGACCCTTTAATGAGCCTTGTCACATGACTTAGGATAAAAGCCAAAACCAAAATTTAAATTTTCAGACGCTGTGTTTCAGGGTACTACTCCTCATCAGTGCAAAATGTGAGATCTGGTTTGGCTGTGTGATAGGGCGTCTGACTGGGAAACAATGGGTAACATTTATCCTTGCATTGAGTGACATTTCAAGCCTAGCATGCCGAGTTAGATTCCTTTCACCCAGCCAAACCAGATCTCACCCTTTCACTGATGAGGGTCTGCAAATTGAAATATTGGTTTTGGTATTTATCCAAGGTCATGTGATAAGGCTTGTTAAAGAGTCGATATTGACTTTTAGGATTGCTACTTCCTATAGATGGCACTAGAGTTCTAGTCCTCTTCTAATCTGAAGAGACAATTTGCATATTTCCCAGATAAGAATTGCGACTTAAGGGCAGAGACACACTGGCGATTCGTCCGAGAAGAGAATCGGATCGTAAAACTTGCCCTGGCCAGCACCTCTCCTGACCTGAACTTGACGGCTGCATAGCAATCCATCACGCTGTCATGCTCAGGTCAGGAGAGGTGCTGACCAGGGCAAGTTTTAAGATCCGATTCTCGGACGAAAAATTCGCCAGTGTGTCTCTGCCCTAATAGTCTCCTCTAGAGTTAAGCGAAACGGGTCGAAAAAATTCAAAAGTCCCCGACTTTTGGCAAAGTCGGGTTTCATGAAACGAAACCCGACCCTAGGATGGGGTCGGCCACGAGGTCGGCGACTTACGCGCCAAAGTCGCGTTTCAAAAGTTTGTTTTGCGCTCTTTTTCAGCCAATCAGGATCCACGGACACTGTGGGCAACGTGATGACATAGGCACGGGTCACCACCATCTTTCAGAAGGGCATGCAAGTGATTGGCTTGCTTTGGTGGGCGTCACAGGGGGTATAAAAGGGCGTGCACGCCGACCGCCATCTTACTTCTGCCGATCTTAGTATAGGGAGAGGTTGCTGCTGATTCTGTAGGGAGAGCGTTAGGCAGGGAAGAAGACAAAAAAACTGCTTCTGCTGCTAGCGATTTGGCCTGCACAACACACAAGTCACTGTGTGTGCAGTGCAAGGGGAGGCTATATTGTGGTGTATCAGTGGTGTTGGTTGTTGGGCTGCCTTTTAAGGCTTCCTGACACGCTGGCATTGCTGTTTACCCACTGCTCCGCAAACTGCTTTTTTAAAAGCAATCCAATCTCCCTTATCCTCTCGTCACTTTGGTCACAGGCAGCTGTGCCATCGAGCGTGTCACATAGCGCTCAGATATCAGTGGGCCGCACACAATCCACAAGTGTCCAGTGTCCAAAAGTGTACGCAGAGATTCAAAATCTCCATTATCCTCTCGTCACTTTGGTCACAGGCAGCTGTGCCATCGAGCGTGTCACATAGCGCTCAGATATCAGTGGGCCGCACACAATCCACAAGTGTCCACTGTCCACAAGTGTACGCAGAGATTCAAAATCTCCATTATCCTCTCGTCACTTTGGTCACAGGCAGCTGTGCCATCGAGCGTGTCACATAGCGCTCAGATATCAGTGGGCCGCACACAATCCACAAGTGTCCACTGTCCACAAGTGTACGCAGAGATTCAAAATCTCCATTATCCTCTCGTCACTTTGGTCACAGGCAGCTGTGCCATCGAGCGTGTCACATAGCGCTCAGATATCAGTGGGCTGCACACAATCCACAAGTGTCCACTGTCCACAAGTGTACGCAGAGATTCAAAATCTCCATTATCCCCTCGTCACTTTGGTCACAGGCAGCTGTGCCATCGAGTGTGTCACATAGCGCTCAGATATCAGTGGGCCGCACACAATCCACAAGTGTCCAGTGTCCAAAAGTGTACGCAGAGATTCAAAATCTCCATTATCCTCTCGTCACTTTGGTCACAGGCAGCTGTGCCATCGAGCATGTCACATAGCGCTCAGATATCAGTGGGCCGCACACAATCCACAAGTGTCCACTGTCCACAAGTGTACGCAGAGATTCAAAATCTCCATTATCCTCTCGTCACTTTGGTCACAGGCAGCTGTGCCATCGAGCGTGTCACATAGCGCTCAGATATCAGTGGGCCGCACACAATCCACAAGTGTCCAGTGTCCAAAAGTGTACGCAGAGATTCAAAATCTCCATTATCCTCTCGTCACTTTGGTCACAGGCAGCTGTGCCATCGAGCGTGTCACATAGCGCTCAGATATCAGTGGGCCGCACACAATCCACAAGTGTCCACTGTCCACAAGTGTACGCAGAGATTCAAAATCTCCATTATCCTCTCGTCACTTTGGTCACAGGCAGCTGTGCCATCGAGCGTGTCACATAGCGCTCAGATATCAGTGGGCCGCACACAATCCACAAGTGTCCAGTGTCCAAAAGTGTACGCAGAGATTCAAAATCTCCATTATCCTCTCGTCACTTTGGTCACAGGCAGCTGTGCCATCGAGCGTGTCACATAGCGCTCAGATATCAGTGGGCCGCACACAATCCACAAGTGTCCAGTGTCCAAAAGTGTACGCAGAGATTCAAAATCTCCATTATCCTCTCGTCACTTTGGTCACAGGCAGCTGTGCCATCGAGCGTGTCACATAGCGCTCAGATATCAGTGGGCCGCACACAATCCACAAGTGTCCAGTGTCCAAAAGTGTACGCAGAGATTCAAAATCTCCATTATCCTCTCGTCACTTTGGTCACAGGCAGCTGTGCCATCGAGCGTGTCACATAGCGCTCAGATATCAGTGGGCCGCACACAATCCACAAGTGTCCAGTGTCCAAAAGTGTACGCAGAGATTCAAAATCTCCATTATCCTCTCGTCACTTTGGTCACAGGCAGCTGTGCCATCGAGCGTGTCACATAGCGCTCAGATATCAGTGGGCCGCACACAATCCACAAGTGTCCACTGTCCACAAGTGTACGCAGAGATTCAAAATCTCCATTATCCTCTCGTCACTTTGGTCACAGGCAGCTGTGCCATCGAGCGTGTCACATAGCGCTCAGATATCAGTGGGCCGCACACAATCCACAAGTGTCCAGTGTCCAAAAGTGTACGCAGAGATTCAAAATCTCCATTATCCTCTCGTCACTTTGGTCACAGGCAGCTGTGCCATCGAGCGTGTCACATAGCGCTCAGATATCAGTGGGCCGCACACAATCCACAAGTGTCCAGTGTCCAAAAGTGTACGCAGAGATTCAAAATCTCCATTATCCTCTCGTCACTTTGGTCACAGGCAGCTGTGCCATCGAGCGTGTCACATAGCGCTCAGATATCAGTGGGCCGCACACAATCCACAAGTGTCCAGTGTCCAAAAGTGTACGCAGAGATTCAAAATCTCCATTATCCTCTCGTCACTTTGGTCACAGGCAGCTGTGCCATCGAGCGTGTCACATAGCGCTCAGATATCAGTGGGCCGCACACAATCCACAAGTGTCCACTGTCCACAAGTGTACGCAGAGATTCAAAATCTCCATTATCCTCTCGTCACTTTGGTCACAGGCAGCTGTGCCATCGAGCGTGTCACATAGCGCTCAGATATCAGTGGGCCGCACACAATCCACAAGTGTCCACTGTCCACAAGTGTACGCAGAGATTCAAAATCTCCATTATCCTCTCGTCACTTTGGTCACAGGCAGCTGTGCCATCGAGCGTGTCACATAGCGCTCAGATATCAGTGGGCCGCACACAATCCACAAGTGTCCACTGTCCACAAGTGTACGCAGAGATTCAAAATCTCCATTATCCCCTCGTCACTTTGGTCACAGGCAGCTGTGCCATCGAGTGTGTCACATAGCGCTCAGATATCAGTGGGCCGCACACAATCCACAATTGTCCAGTGTCCAAAAGTGTACGCAGAGATTCAAAATCTCCATTATCCTCTCGTCACTTTGGTCACAGGCAGCTGTGCCATCGAGCATGTCACATAGCGCTCAGATATCAGTGGGCCGCACACAATCCACAAGTGTCCACTGTCCACAAGTGTACGCAGAGATTCAAAATCTCCATTATCCTCTCGTCACTTTGGTCACAGGCAGCTGTGCCATCGAGCGTGTCACATAGCGCTCAGATATCAGTGGGCCGCACACAATCCACAAGTGTCCAGTGTCCAAAAGTGTACGCAGAGATTCAAAATCTCCATTATCCTCTCGTCACTTTGGTCACAGGCAGCTGTGCCATCGAGCGTGTCACATAGCGCTCAGATATCAGTGGGCCGCACACAATCCACAAGTGTCCACTGTCCACAAGTGTACGCAGAGATTCAAAATCTCCATTATCCTCTCGTCACTTTGGTCACAGGCAGCTGTGCCATCGAGCGTGTCACATAGCGCTCAGATATCAGTGGGCCGCACACAATCCACAAGTGTCCAGTGTCCAAAAGTGTACGCAGAGATTCAAAATCTCCATTATCCTCTCGTCACTTTGGTCACAGGCAGCTGTGCCATCGAGCGTGTCACATAGCGCTCAGATATCAGTGGGCCGCACACAATCCACAAGTGTCCAGTGTCCAAAAGTGTACGCAGAGATTCAAAATCTCCATTATCCTCTCGTCACTTTGGTCACAGGCAGCTGTGCCATCGAGCGTGTCACATAGCGCTCAGATATCAGTGGGCCGCACACAATCCACAAGTGTCCAGTGTCCAAAAGTGTACGCAGAGATTCAAAATCTCCATTATCCTCTCGTCACTTTGGTCACAGGCAGCTGTGCCATCGAGCGTGTCACATAGCGCTCAGATATCAGTGGGCCGCACACAATCCACAAGTGTCCAGTGTCCAAAAGTGTACGCAGAGATTCAAAATCTCCATTATCCTCTCGTCACTTTGGTCACAGGCAGCTGTGCCATCGAGCGTGTCACATAGCGCTCAGATATCAGTGGGCCGCACACAATCCACAAGTGTCCACTGTCCACAAGTGTGTGCAGAAATTCTAAAACTCCCCTGTCCTATAGACACCTTGTACCTTGTTTTACATTACTATATAGTTTGTTGGATTTTGTCTACATTTCTACCAAAAATGAGGAAGGCTGGTGGAAGAGGCCGTGGAATTGGGCGGGGGTTGGCAGCTGGTAATGATGGTGTTGGTGGTGGATCTGATGGTAGTGGCAAGAGCAAAATAGGACCGAATGCAGGAGGTGCTGACCCTGCGTCATCGTCTGGCTACATAAGGACTCGAACGCTTAGTTTTCTAGGAGTTGGCAAACCGCTTTTAAAGGCAGAGCATCAGAAAAAAGTTTTGTCTTACATTGCTGACTCAGCCTCCAGCTCTATCGCCTCCTCTTCTTCAGTTGTAAAAAGTAAAAGCACTGAGTCGTCATTGGAGGCTCATGTTCATGAACCACACCTTTCCTTGTGTCCTTCACCCCAACCAAGATTGAAGGATGACGCAGGCCATACTACTGATTACTCCATGGAGCTGTTTTCACATACCATGCCTGGATTATCAAGTCAAATGGTGAATTACCCAGGCCAAGATGAATCTGACATGGAGTGCACTGATGCACAGCCGCTGATGGATGATTCTGCTGGTACATTCACTCAGAGCACTACATTGTCCTCGCAGTGTACAGAGCCAGATTTTGACCCTGATGAGACTCAGGTGCCCCTTCCCGCACACTATACCACCATACACGGTGACACAGAGAAAGGTGCACATGACATAGAAGAGGAGGTGATGGATGACCCAGTTGTTGACCCAGATTGGCATCCATTGGGGGAAGAGGGTGCTGCTTCCAATAGCTCAGATGAGGAGCATCCACAGCAGACATCGACATCGCAACAGCTGTTATCTGGCAGGCCCGGAGCACTCCAAAGACAGGTTCCAAACATCAAAAGAGTTGCTGGACAGCTTGTCCAGAGGGTCAAAAGATCACAGCGTGCTAGGCCGCAAAATGTCTGCCAAAGTAGGAAGAGTGCAGTGTGGCAGTTTTTTTAACAAAATCCTCATGATCAGGCCAAGGTTATCTGTAAGAAGTGCGCAAAGACCTTTAGCCGAGGGAAAAATCTGAAAAATTTGAATACCAGTTGCATGCTTAAACATTTAACCAGCATGCACTTGCAAGCGTGGACACAACACCAAACCTCAAGTGCCACATGTGCAACTGATCACAACGAAGGTAGTCAGCAACGCTACATTGTTTCCCCCACTGTAAGCCCACCGGTTAGCATAGCAGCAAATGTTGAGGTGTCGTTGCAAGGCCACAGCAGTCAGGGAATCCCACTGTTATATCAACGAAAGACTGATTCTAGGCCATCAGAAAGAACACCAACTCCATCACCATCATCAACCCTCTCTCAGTCCGCCCTGTCCACCGCTACTTCCACCATATGCAGCTCTCAAGTCCAGCTCACCCTCCCAGACACTATGAGTAGGTCAAGAAAGTACTCAGTCTCTCATCCGCGTACACTGGGTTTGAACGCCCACATTGCCAAACTAATCTCGTTTGAGATGATGCCCTTTCGATTGGTGGAAAGCACAGCTTTCCGCGAACTCATGGCCTATGCAGTACCACGCTATGACCTACCCAGTCGCCACTTCTTCTCTCGCAAAGCCATCCCAGCCCTCCACCATCATGTGAAAGACCGCATTGTCCATGCACTCAAGCAGTCAGTGAGCGGAAAGGTGCACCTCACAACTGATGCATGATCCAGTCGGCATGGCCAGGGCCGTTACGTGTCCATCACTGCGCACTGGGTTAATGTGGTGGATGCAGGGTCCACAGGGGACAGCGGTGGTGGGACAGTGCTGCCTAGCCCACGGTATAGGAAACAGTTGGCTGTAGGCGTTCGACCCTCCTCCTCCTCCTCCAGAAGCGACAGCTCGTCCACAGAGCGCAGTCGTACGAGCACTCCATCTGCAGCTGCCACTGTTGCACACGATGTGTCCCCCTATCGAGCAGCTAGTGGAAAGCGTCAGCAGGCTGTGTTGCAGATGATGTGTTTGGGCGACAGACACACCGCCGAGGTGCTGGCCGAGTACTTGAAGCGACAAACTGAGTCATGGCTGGGCAGTGTACATCTTGAGGCAGGCAAGGTAATTAGTGATAACGGCCGTAATTTTGTGGCAGCCATAGCCCTTTCAAAACTCAGCCACATACCTTGCTTGGCTCACACCTTGAACCTGGTGGTGCAGTGCTTCCTCAAAAATTATCCGGAGTTAACAGCCCTGCTCCAGAAGGTGCGAAGACTGTGCGCGCACATCCGCCGGTCGCCTGTACACTCCGTTCGTATGCAGAAGCTGCAGCGATTGCTCCACCTTCCCAACCACCGCCTCATTATCGACATTGCAACAAGGTGGAACTCCACCCTGCACATGGTGGAGCGGCTGTGCGAGCAGAGGCAGGCCATAATGCATTTGTGGGAGGATACACGGCCAGGCACTTTGAGAGCAGACATGGAGTTGACAGGCGTGCAGTGGTCGAAGCTGAAAGACCTTTGTAAAGTCCTTCAGTGTTTTGAGGAATGCACACGGCTGGTAAGCGCAGACGACGCCATCGTAAGCATGAGCATCCCACTTATGCGTCTGCTCATGCAAACTTTGATGCACCTTAAGGAGCAGGCGTCTGCAGCCAATGTTGATGAGGAGGAAGAGGAGGAGGGAATCCTTGATGACATTCAGCCATTGTCTGCTCAGGGACCTCTCCTGGACGAGGTGGAGGAAGAAGAGGAGGAGGAGGAGGAGGAGGAGGATGATGGGGATGATTACTTAGGGGAGGAGGATGCATCTCGTGGGGCAAGTGAAAATGTTGGCGTGGCAAGGTCTGGTACAGGGTTTGTGCGTGACTGGAGGGATGTGGATTTGCCAGAAAGTGCTCCTCCACCCAGCACTCGCAGTGCATCATTGACACCGGGAACATTGGCCCACATGTCAGATTATGCCTTGCGGATCCTAAAAAGGGACCACCGCATTGCCAAAATGATGAACGATGACGACTACTGGTTGGCCAGCATCCTGGATCCACACTATAAAGGCAAATTACAAAACATGATGCCACAGCAGAACCTTGACCTAATATTGGCTAATAAACAAGCAACTCTGGTAAATCGGTTGCTTGAGGCATTCCCAGCACACAGCAGCGGTGATGGTTCTCACACGAGCCGTACGGGCCGGGGGCAGCTTGGCAGAGGTGTTCGTGGTGCACACAGCAGAAGTGGCGTTGGAGACAGGGGTTTCATGACAATGTTGTGGACTGATTTTTCAAATACCGCTCACACAACTGGTAATACTGCATCGATGGAAAGTGACAGGAGACAGCAGTTGTCAACTATGGTTACAAACTACTTTTCCTCCCATATCGATGTTCTCCCACACAGGTCATTCCCCTTTGACTATTGGGCCGCTAAACTGGACACCAGGCCTGAATTGGCCCAATATGCCTTACAGGAGCTCGCTTGCCCAGCTGCAAGTGTGCTATCGGAAAGAGTCTACAGTGCAGCTGGATCAATCCTGACAGAAAAAAGGACCCGTCTGTCAACCCAAAATGTGGATGATCTAACCTTCATTAAAATGAACCACGCATGGGTTTCCAAGGATTTTGTCCCACCTTCTCCTGATGACACATAGGGTGACAGAAAAATGGCTTGCTTTGGTCCACCTCTTCCTGGTACTTCACCTATTTCGCCTTTTGCATCAGTTGAATGTCCAACATCAACATATGCCACTTTCTAAAACTCCCTAACTGTGCTGCCACCCCCCCATGGCCGGGGTCACCACCTAGCGCACGACACCGTGCGAGTGCCGTTGCCCTGGACAGGTGGGTAGGCCGACTCTTGGGCGTGGGCACTGGCACAGGGTCCCTCATAGTGCAATCAAGTGTCTCTGACGGTGGTGGTGCACACCCGCCGTCAGACACACCGCTGTACTATGAGGGGCCCAGTGCCAGTACCGACGCCCACGAGTGGGCCCCCCTTGCTTGGCCAGGGCCCCAGCATTTGCAATCTTTACCTCTCCCTGCTCCTCCGCTGTGTAATCTGGGCCGTCAAATCCATACTGTGCCTGACACCGTCTGAGCCTGCCTCCTGAGACATATATTTTGAATGTGTACGCTATCCATACATGTTATCCAGGGATACGGTACCCTTTCTAACCTTTGTGCAATGACGTGCAATCCATACTGGGCCTAACACCGTCTGAGCCTGCCTCATGCTGTATAGACATATATTTTGAATGTGTACGCTATCCATACATGTTATCCGGGGATACGGTACCCTTTCTAACCTTTGTGCAATGACGTGCAATCCATACTGGGCCTAACACCGTCTGAGCCTGCCTCATGCTGTATAGACATATATTTTGAATGTGTACGCTATCCATACATGTTATCCAGGGATACAGTACCCCTTCTAACCTTTGTGCAATGACGTGCAATCCATACTGGGCCTAACACCGTCTGAGCCTGACTCATGCTGTATAGACATATATTTTGAATGTGTACGCTATCCATACATGTTATCCGGGGATACGGTACCCCTTCTAACCTTTGTGCAATGACGTGCAATCCATACTGGGCCTAACACCGTCTGAGCCTGCCTCATGCTGTATAGACATATATTTTGAATGTGTACGCTATCCATACATGTTATCCGGGGATACGGTACCCCTTCTAACCTTTGTGCAATGACGTGCAATCCATACTGGGCCTAACACCGTCTGAGCCTGCCTCATGCTGTATAGACATATATTTTGAATGTGTACGCTATCCATACATGTTATCCGGGGATACGGTACCCCTTCTAACCTTTGTGCAATGACGTGCAATCCATACTGGGCCTAACACGATCTGAGCCAGCCTCATGCTGTATAGACATATATTTTGAATGTGTACGCTATCCATACATGTTATCCGGGGATACGGTACCCCTTCTAACCTTTGTGCAACGACGTGCAATCCATACTGGGCCTAACACCGTCTGAGCCTGCCTCATGCTGTATAGACATATATTTTGAATGTGTACGCTATCCATACATGTTATCCGGGGATACGGTACCCCTTCTAACCTTTGTGCAATGACGTGCAATCCATACTGGGCCTAACACCGTCTGAGCCTGCCTCATGCTGTATAGACATATATTTTGAATGTGTACGCTATCCATACATGTTATCCGGGGATACGGTACCCTTTCTAACCTTTGTGCAATGACGTGCAATCCATACTGGGCCTAACACCGTCTGAGCCTGCCTCATGCTGTATAGACATATATTTTGAATGTGTACGCTATCCATACATGTTATCCAGGGATACGGTACCCCTTCTAACCTTTGTGCAATGACGTGCAATCCATACTGGGCCTAACACCGTCTGAGCCTGCCTCTTGCTGTATAGACATATATTTTGAATGTGTACGCTATCCATACATGTTATCCGGGGATACGGTACCCCTTCTAACCTTTGTGCAATGACGTGCAATCCATACTGGGCCTAACACCGTCTGAGCCTGCCTCATGCTGTATAGACATATATTTTGAATGTGTACGCTATCCATGCATGTTATCCGGGGATACGGTACCCCTTCTAACCTTTGTGCAATGACGTGCAATCCATACTGGGCCTAACACCGTCTGAGCCTGCCTCATGCTGTATAGACATATATTTTGAATGTGTACGCTATCCATACATGTTATCCGGGGATACGGTACCCCTTCTAACCTTTGTGCAATGACGTGCAATCCATACTGGGCCTAACACCGTCTGAGCCTGCCTCATGCTGTATAGACATATATTTTGAATGTGTACGCTATCCATACATGTTATCCGGGGATACGGTACCCCTTCTAACCTTTGTGCAATGACGTGCAATCCATACTGGGCCTAACACCGTCTGAGCCTGCCTCATGCTGTATAGACATATATTTTGAATGTGTACGCTATCCATACATGTTATCTGGGGATACGGTACCCCTTCTAACCTTTGTGCAATGACGTGCAATCCATACTGGGCCTAACACCATCTGAGCCTGCCTCATGCTGTATAGAAATATATTTTGAATGTGTACGCTATCCATACATGTTATCTGGGGATACGGTACCCCTTCTAACCTTTGTGCAATGACGTGCAATCCATACTGGGCCTAACACCGTCTGAGCCTGCCTCATGCTGTATAGACATATATTTTGAATGTGTACGCTATCCATACATGTTATCCGGGGATACGGTACCCCTTCTAACCTTTGTGCAATGACGTGCAATCCATACTGTGCCTAACACCGTCTGAGCCTGCCTCATGCTGTATAGACATATATTTTGAATGTGTACGCTATCCATACATGTTATCCAGGGATACGGTACCCTTTCTAACCTTTGTGCAATCACGTGCAATCCATACTGGGCGTGAGAACGGCTGGCGAGCTGTTAAGCAAGCTAAAGCACCTGTCCAGACAAGTACAGGGATTCCCTAGCCAGGAGACTTATTTGATTGTTTTCTATGTTGGGACAGCAATTTTTGGGGAGCACTATACTCTGGAGAATGATAGATGGGGCCCACCATACACTGGAACATTCCAAAGGTGGACATCAGACACTGGAGCAGCATTTACAGGGCCCATTATACACTAGAGCAGTAGAAATGGGGCCCATTATGTTTGGAGCATTATTTGGGCCCATAAGACAGTGGAGCTTCATCCATGGGGACCAACATATACTGTAGCATTATGTGGAGCTCATCATATACTGCTTCAAACATTATATGGGACCAATGATTTTGTATGGAGAAATAGATGGGCCTCGTCATGAGATGTAAAAAGTGAGGTATTTTTCATTGTACTATACCGCTATTTCTCTGCCGTATCGGAGCATGATGAGTTGTGGTATGTGTTAAAGGGGCGCTCTTTCGCCCAGGTTACATGAAAACCTGCAGCCAGCCCTCCCCCCCACAAATTTAGCCAAATAACCCCCATTTTTCAGTGCGTAACTTGTATTATGAAGTTAATTAAGGTTGACAAGCTTAAGTAAGAAGAATTGATGCTTTTGGCATTCAAATGGGCACTGTAGGTGTGTTTCCTGTCCTCCTCTCACTGCCAACTTTTATTCCCCATTGACTTACATTGGGTTTCGTGTTTCGGGATGACCCCGACTTTTCCCTATAATCGGACGATCTTGCTCGACCCGACTTTTGGAAAAGTCGGGTTTCACGAAACGAAACGCGACCCTAAAAAAGCAAAAGTCGCTCAACTCTAGTCTCCTCACATTGGCATGCCAGGCTTGACATGTCCCTCTCCGCAATGAGAAATGCTACCACTCAAAAATGTTAATAAAATGTCCAAAGATACATGCAAACAAAAAATTTTAAAAAACTAACAAGCAGGTTAATGGCAGAGCTAATTGGGTAATTGCCGGTGATATAGACCTTACAAAGGGGGTTCTGAACCCCTCCATGAACCTGAGTTCCAGGCTGGTTTATTTCAGCCATTCCGGCTGTCTGAAGCTAACAATGTCATTCAGCACCATGGAGAGTTCCAGCACCAAGAAGCAGCGCATGCTAAGTTACCTTCACATACTGATGTTAATAAATATTGAATTCTATCAAATATTCAGCTAAAAAATGTCATATCAATAATTAATACTATAATTTCCCATCCAATTTCCAACCTCTCCAAATGTAGCCATTTATACTTTACATCTTCTTCTCTCTAGCTGGGCTCCAAATTTTGATTGCTATCAAATGATCTCTGCTCTTCCGGGTTATACTATATTACTAATGAAGCTCATGAGACCATCCAACGTCACCAATAGCACAGAAAAGCGAGACAGTTTGATGTGGGAAAAAACATGGAGATGACAATTATAGATATATTTACTACACAAGCTGTCAATGTATGGCTTGTCTGCATTAATAAGGACTGTGTTCACATCGCTAATTGTCCATCGGGGAATTTGTCCTACAAAGGTAAAATGATACTAATGAACAAGGTATTAGAGCCAAAAGTGAGAACGAAATAAAATGTATAAAAACTAAATATAAAAAATCAAGAAAAAAAATGAAACAATGAAAGAAAAATAAGCAAACAAGCACAAAATATACAATACAGTCTGTTATTTATATTCAAGCTGGAACAGACAAATTTACTTAACTACTGGCGAGTTGCGACCATACAGTCTGTCACTTTCATACAAGCTGGCACATACAAAATGGGGAGATCATTTACTGGCCATATTGGTGACAATTGGCTGGAAAACTAAAATCTTAGGGTGGAGAAATCAGCAAAAAGAGATCAAACTGTTGATTCTGACTCATCTATCTATTTATCTATCTATTGTCTATCTATCTATTATATCTATCTATTATCTACCTATTATCTATTATATCTACAGTTAGGTCCATATATATCTGGACAGAGACATTTTTCTAATTTTGGTTCTAGACATTACCACAATGAATTTTAAACAAAGCAATTCAGATGCAGTTGAAGTTCAGAATTTCAGCTTTCATTTGAGTGTATCCACATTAAAATTGTATGAAGGCTTTAGGAGTTTCATCTCCTTAACATGTGCCACCCTGTTTTTAAAGGGACCAAAAGTAATTGGACAGATTAAATAATTGTAAATAAAATGTTCATTTCTAGTACTTGGTTGAAAACCCTTTGTTAGCAATGACTGCCTGAAGTCTTGATCTCATGGACATCACCAGACGCTGTGTTTCCTCCTTTTTGATGCTCTGCCAGGCCTTCACTGCAGTGGTTTTCAGTTGCTGTTTGTTTGTGAGCCTTTCTGTCTGAAGTTTAGTCTTTAACAAGTGAAATGCATGCTCAATTGGGTTGAGATCAGGTGACTGACTTGGCCATTCAAGAATTTTCCACTTCTTTGCTTTAATAAACTCCTGGGTTGCTTTGGCTTTATGTTTTGGGTCATTGTCTATCTGTAGTATGAAACGACGACCAATCAGTTTGGCTGCATTTGGCTGGATCTGAGCACACTGTATGGCTCTGAATACCTCAGAATTCATTTGTCTGCTTCTGTCCTGTGTCACATCATCAATAAACACTAGTGACTCAGTGACACTGGCAGCCATGCATGCCCAAGCCAACACACTGCCTCCGCCGTGTTTTACAGATGATGTGGTATGCTTTGGATCATGATCTGTACCACGCCTTCGCCATACTTTTCTATTTCCATCATTCTGGTAGAGGTTGATCTTGGTTTCATCTGTTCAAAGAATGTTCTTCCAGAACTGTGCTGGCTTTTTTAGATGTTTTTAAGCAAAGTCCAGTCTAGCCTTTTTATTCTTGATGCTTATGAGTGGCTTGCACCGTGCAGTGAACCCTCTGTATTTACTTTCAGGCAGTCTTCTCTTTATGGTAGATTTGGATATTGATACGCCTACCACCTGGAGAGTGTTGTTCACTAGGTTGGCTGTTGTGAAGGGGTTTCTCTTCACCATGGAGACTATTCTGCGATCATCCACCACTGTTGTCTTCCGTGGGCGCCCAGGTCTTTTTGCATTGATGAGTTCACCACAGTGCTTTCTTTCTTTCTCAGGATGTACCATACTGTAGATTTTGCCACTCTTAGTGTTGTAGCAATTTCTCGGATGGGTTTTTTCTGTTTTTGCAGCTTAAGGATGGCTTGTTTCACTTGCATGGAGAGCTCCTTTGACCGCATGTTTCCTTCACAGCAAAACCTTCCAAATGCAAGCACCACACCTCAAATCAACTCCAGGCCTTTTATCTGCTTAATTGAGAATGACATAAGGAAGGGATTGCCCACACCTGTCCATGAAATAGCCTTGGAGTCAATTGTCTAATTACTTTTGGTCCCTTTAAAAACAGGGTGGCACATGTTAAGGAGCTGAAACTCCTAAACCGTCATCCAATTTTAATGTGGATACCCTCAAATGAAAGCTGAAAGTCTGAACTTCAACTGCATCTGAATTGCTTTGTTTAAAATTCATTGTGGTAATTAGAGTTGAGCGACTTTGGTCGGATCGGGTTTCGTGAAATCCGAATGAAACAAAATAAGTTTCAGATGAAACTCGTCCGACTAGAGCAAAACAAAGTCGGAGTTTCGTCCGACTTTTATTTCCCATTGACTTGCATTGGGGTTGGGTTTCGGACGAAACTTCGACTTTGTTTTGCTCTAGTCGGACGAGTTTCATCTGAAACTTATTTTGTTTCATTCGGGTTTCACGAAACCCGATCCTACCAAAGTCGCTCAACTCTAGTGGTAATGTCTAGAACCAAAATAAGAAAAATGTTGTCTCTGTCCAAATATATATGGACCTAACTGTATCTATTATCTATCTATCTATCTATCTATCTACCTATTATCTATCTATTCTTTCTATATATTCCATCTATCTATTATCTACCTATCTATTATCTATCTATCTATTATCTATTTATTTATCAATCTATCCTTCCATGTATTGATGTGGAAACCTGTATGGAAAGCTTTAAAAGAAACTCAGAAGTTTTCACCCATTTGCCAGTTTTGATCAAATCAAAGAGTCATTCGATCGGAGAAAAGGGCACACAACCAGTGTCTGTTAGTGTACAGGCTTTTCTACTCTCAGATGCCCAGTCAAAAGTTTTTATTGCAGCTACAAAAATATGAAAAGGTTCATGGCTTTACATTACCTGAGGAAGAAAATGTTTTAATTGGGGAAAGTATTTTAACTGGGAATAACAGTCGTAAATTATGGAAACTGCTGGATCCCTTGAAACTGGTTCTACGCAGCTTTCTATGCCTTCTGTAATAAAGAAAACTTAAAACAAAGGCACCGCTATATCAAAGACAACGCCCTGTGTTATTGCTTTTATGAATAACACTTATAAAGCTAATACAAAAATACTAAGTGATCAAATATATATATAGGTAAGATTTGATTGCCCAAATAATAATCAAAGCAAAGTATAAAATATTTATCATAACAGTATGTATCTATCATTTATCTATCCATATAGCAACAAAATTAGAACAGCACAATATAAATAAATTCCAGGTGCAAGGCCTCCCAAACAAACATCTGTTTGTAATGATAATAGCATAAATAAAAAGCAAATCACAAAAGACTGACTGGCACTTCCAAGCTATTGTGAGCAGGAGCATACAATAAGCAAAAATTGTTGCACTCTGTAGTGCTAAAGCGTGTCTATATGAAATATGAATAACAATACTGCTTCCGGATAATATGAAAAAAATGAGATGCTTAGCACATAATTTGGTCAATTCATGCCTGCCCAGCAACCAACATCAAGGCGGTCTCAGATCTATTGGGTCCTAACATGTCTAGTGTGAATACCTCTCTAAGACTGAAGTCTGAATTCCAGGGTAGATGTGAATACCCCTCTTCAAAGTCTGATTTTATGGGTAGGTAGGGCGCTGTTGTAATTAAAATCCACCACATGCTGAAGAGTGCTCGGTCAGAGAGATAACATACAATTAACAAAAGACTGATTGGCATATCCAAGCTAGTGTAAACAGTCTTAGAACAGTCATTTGTATATTAGCTCTCTGACTGAGCACTCGCCCTCCAGCATGTGATGGATTTTAATTGCCTCAGGATTCTATAAATTCAGGCTTTAAAGAGAGGTATTCACATCTACCCAGAAATTTAGACTTCGGCCTTAGGCCAGGTGCACACATTGAGTATTTGGTGAGTTTTTTACCCCAGTATTTGTAAGCCAAAACCAGGAGTGGAACGGTCAGAGGAAAAGTATAATAGAAACACGTCACCACTTCTGCATTTATCACCCACTCCTGGTTTTGGCTTACAAATACTGATGTAAAAAACTCACCAAACACTGAATGTGTGCATGTGGCCTTAGAGAGGTATTCACATGAGACACTTAGGTTCCCAGCAGTTCTGAGACCACCTTGTCGTCGGTTGCTGGGCAGGCATGAATTGGCCAAATTATGTGCTAAGCATCTCAGTTTTTTCCTAGTGTCCAGAAGCAGTATTGCTATTCATATTTCATTTATTTCATAAGGGGCAGCCGTTTTGTAGGTGAAGGAATTACCTACCTTCTCCCTGCCTGATTTGCTTAAAAAGGGGACTGACACGATAAGGGGAGTTAATAGTCTTCATATGAGGAAGAATACCATTGCACCTCTCGGAGGGAGAATTACCTCGGGGAACAAACAGAGCACAATGCTGAAGAAGAGATATTCAGACTTAATAAAACCCAAGGTTACTAACATCTGCCTGTCTGCAGGTACCCAGCAATCATCAACCGTGAGTGTAATCCTGTACCTCAGTTTCCCGCTGTTTGTAAATAATAATTTGCCCCATTACTTTCAGTAAAAAGACTTCTGTTTTAAATTCTTACAGCTGATTCATGACTGGGGCTCAAATGCACCCACTACTACCACCATCATCATCTTCTGCCTAGAGGCAGTTACTGCGCAAACATTGTATTATGGAGTTTCCTGTGTGTGTAATTTGAGAAGGAAAGACTCTTCTCCTGACAGAAAGCTTGGCAACATAAGATGCATCATACCCTGTCAGGGGTACAACCCTCCGCCATACACCACATGAGAACGACATACCTCGGGTAAAGAGGTCAAACGACTATAAAATCGAGTTAATTTTAAATTCTACATTAAGATCATTAGGTTTGAGGGTGTTGAGTTTCAATATCCATTATCCATTCAAGTTCTCTTCTTTTTAGGAGATGAATTCTGTCTCTTCCCCTCCTCTGTGGAGGGACAATATTATAATTATAAATCTCAGCTGTTTTTCTGTATGTCCCATTTCCACAAAGTGCTTAGGGACTGGGAGATCCAACCTCTTTTTCCTTATGGTATATCAGTGGTAGTTGATCCTGGTTTTACCTTTTCTATGAAATGAGTGAAAAGGTAAAACCAGGATGAGTCATACCTCTAATGAAATCAGCAGATGACAGCCTCTCCTCATTAATGGCACATCCTACACTCATTTTCCAGAGGGCTCATATTTTCTTATTACATATACCTCATGATTCCACCTATTCATTGCTTGAGAAAGGTTGGTCAGAACCGAAATGTTGCCACACCATATGGCCTAATAAAGTCCACTTTGTTCAGAAAAACTTTTTTTGGTAGTGCTGTCTGCTTTTTATTTATGCTATTATCTATCTATCTATCTATCTATCTATCTATCTATCTATCTATCTATCTACATAGAGAAAAATAAAGCAGCACAACATGCATAAAAATTGCAAAAACTCACAGTGCAAGCCTCCGGGAACAACAATCCCACAATCCACCAGCTTTATAAATATAAGAAGAGGCAGCACTCCATTAAGAATCAATATAAGTGAGTACCTTATTTGCCCATGTGGTGATGTTTCGGTCCTATCACAAAACCTTTCTCAAGCAAGTATCTATCTTTCTGGGGAATTTCAAAAGCAAAAGTTAAAGACGCTATTGGATTTTCACAGGATGAAATGCGTCAAAAATGATGTTGAGAAGGCCAAACTTTTAAATTCCTATTGTGCATCCATGTTCTCTAAGAAAGCAAATGTAATATCAACTGATCTTCATGGTGCCATAGAAGGAATAAAAAAATCCACTCTATCCATAAACAGAGAGATGGTGAGGTAACACTTAGTTAATTTGCATGAATTTAAATCTCCTGGTTCAGATGAATAACATCCTGGGGTACTGAAAGAGTTAGCAGAGGAAATTGCAGAACTACTAGCCAGAATATTTGAAAAATACTGGAAAATAAGAGAAGTCCCAGAAGATTGGAGAAGGGCAAAAGTTGTCCCTATCATCAAAAAAGGAAACAAGATGGAGCCAGGAAATCACAGGCCAGTGGGACTTACTTCTATACCAGGAAAGGCCTTTGAGCAAATTAGTAAATAGCATGTAAGTGTTTAGATAAGAATACAGTAAATAACCATAGCCAGCATGGGTTTGTAGCAAACAAGTCATGTCACACTAATCTAATTTCCTTATATGATGGAATCACTGACTGAGTGGATCAGGGATATGAGGTAAATATACTATATCTCGACTTCAGCAAAGCATTTGATAAAGTTTCTCATACTATCCTTATTGAAAACTTGACCAAGTATGGGATTGACAAAGTTACGGTTAGATAGATTCATAACTGGCTCAGTGATCATACTCAGAGTGGTAATAACTGATTGCACATCCAATTAGAAGAGTGTTTCAAGTAGGGTACCACAAGGCTCTGTTTTGGCCCCAATGTTGTTCATCATTTTTAGAAATTACTTAGATAAAGGAACCGAATGTAATTTAATCAGATTTGCAGATGACATAAAGCTAGGAGGGATAGCTAACACTAGAGGCAACAAAGGATTCAGAAGAATCTAGATAAGCTTGAATAATGGGCAGCGACTAATAGAATGGTATTTAACAGGGAGAAATGCAAGATTCTATATCTCGGCAAGAAAAAACAAATTACTTCTACAGAATGGAAGGAATGGAACTAAGCAACAGTACGTGTGAAAAAGACTTGGGTATACTAACAGATCACATACTGCACATAAGTCAACAGTGTAATGCAGCAGCAAAAAAGGCAAACACAGTTCTAGGATGTATTAAGAGAAGCATAGAGTCTAAATCACATGAAGTATTTATCCCCCTCTACTGCTCCTTGGTCAGTCCTCTTCTGGAATCTTGTGCCAGTTCTGGGCACCACATTTTAAAAAAAGCATTGAACAACTGAAGCAAGTTCAGAGACAAGCTATCAGGATGGTCAGCAGACTGCAAAGTATGTCCTACTTTGAATTGTTAAAGGACCTGGTAATGCTTATCTCACAAAAAAGAAAGCTAAGAGGAGACTTAATAGCTGTCTATAAATATCTGAAGGGCTGTCACATTGTAAAGGGATCATCCTTATTCTCATTTGCACATGGAAACACAAGACGCAATGGAGTTAAACTAAAAGGGAGAAGCTACAGATTAGATATTAAAAAAAAACATTTTTAACAGTGATGGTGATCAATGAGTGGAACAGGCTTTCACGAAAGCAGACAGCAGAGGGAGAAGCAGGGGCTGCAGAGATGTGCCAGGAGTTGTGAGTATGGTCTCTGGCATCCCCGCTCCCCCTCCCCCGCCCACCCTAGTATATGACTCGCATATAAGCTGAGAGGGAGACTTTCAGACCAAAAAAATGGGCTGAAAATCTTAGCTTATACACGAGTATATACTGTATATACTATGTATGTCTGTTTAAATATTAAAATGATTTCCCTTCTTTAAGAAAATGTTGTACTTGAGTAGCTACAGCAGTACGGAATAAACATGTCTGTAGAGGAGAAGACATTGGGGGCCATTTTTATGGTGAATGTCTTTCAATGGGGCCCACATTTCCTGAAGTTCTAATGCGGCATAATTAGCTAATATCCGGCCCTAAGTTTCGAATATCAAGGCCTGTGTAGATAGTAAACTTCCTAAATGGCTTACTATAAAAAGAGGTTTTCCAGTTTAATTCAGGGGCGTATTGACATAAGACCCATTGTGATGAATTCCCCTCACCTTTCTGTGGTGCCTTACAGCTCTACATTTGTCCTCAATGCTACTTTGCTGATGTATCGGGACAATATTTCAAACTGATACATTTTCAAATTTAAATAAAATATAAAAAATTTAAAAAATCTAATTTACATTGATACATTTAAACTAATTGAAATGTATTAAAAGCAATCAAAGTATTCCAAAACAAAATAAATAAAAAAAATTGGTGACTTTACGACTATACAGTACCAGATTTACACCGTCATTCAAGTTGGCAAATGCAAAATGTGGAACTCATTCACTTGTCACAGTTGTAACAATTAGCAGAAAAAGGAAATAAAAAATGGTCTTGATGTAGAAAAATCAGCAGAAGTGAGATCCAACTGTTGCTTCTCACTTGTTACCACTGACACACAAAAAAAAATCCCTACGTGTAATTATGTCTTCTGAAGTGACAATTGGTTATTAGAAGTTCAGAAATAGCAATCATTGAGATGGAGCAATCACGGCTGGGTTCCTGGTTTCCTTCCTTAGTGCGGCCCTTTTGTGAAACCAGAAAGAGGGTAAAGAAAAACACAGGGAAAATTGTCAGACTAACTGCAGTCATTTGTAAAGCAGCAAATTAGGAGATATATTACTCAGAATGTGTCATTTACTGGAAGACGGCTTTCTCTTAGGACATCATTATTTTCTGCGAGGGAAAGTTAATAAATATTCGTCGGAAATGCTTATAGTCTGTCTACATATGTATCACCAGAGACAACACATGCCCCGTCGTTAGCCAATTATAGATCCGACGAGCTCAGCTAAATTCTTCTTTACGCTAAACGTATGACTTGTAAACTTATTTATGCGACAAGGTTTTTGATAAATATGAAAGTCTATTAGATTTTTTTTCAACCTTAAAGGGAACCTGTCACATCATGAAACGCTATTTACCTGCAGATATGGGGTTAAATTGCAGGTTAATAGCGTTATATTAAAATAATGTCTTGCCGCCTTACCGACAGCGCAGCTGCCAGTAGAACATGAATGTATTCTCCTGGGAGCCGCTGGCTTTCAGCTATGGAGGCGACCCCAGAGAAGCTACAGTCATCACTCACTATACCGTCACTCACCAATCGTTACACCGATGCCTCTACCTTGTGCCAGTCATTACACTGGCTACCCATCCACTCCAGAATTCAGTATAAACTTATTACCCTCACCCACAAAGCCCTCCATGGCTCAGCACCACCCTACATCTCCTTGTTTCAGTATACCACCCTACCCGCGCCCTCCGCTCTGCTGATGACCTGATGTTAGCATCCTCAATAATCAAAACCTCCCACTCCCGTCTCCAAGACTTTACATGTGCTGTGCCAATTCTTTGGAATGCACTTCCCAGGTCAATACGATTAGTCCCCAATCCCCACAATTTTAAGCGTGCCCTCAAAACGCATTTATTCAGACTGGCCTATCGCCTCAACACATTAACCTAATCTATCCCTGTGTGGCACAGCCAAAAGTTTTACCATAACCAGGTTCCCCGCATCATGTTCCCACATGCTTCTTGCATCCATTAGCCCTCTGTGTCCGTACTGTTACACAGTTAACATTATGGCTGGTCCAAACAATCAGGGCAACTGTTATCACCCACCTTTCATGTCTACCTCTTTCCTCATAGACTGTAAGCTTGCGAGCAGGGCCCTCATTCCTCTTGGTATTTGTTATGATCTATGTGATTATTGTTATGCTGTAATGTCTATTGTCTGTACAAATCCCCTCTGAAATGCAAAGTGCTGTGGAATATGTTGGTGCTATAGAAATAAAATGTAGTATTATTATTATTATTATTATACCATAAACACGCCCCACCACTTTGATTGACAGCTCCCTCTGAACATATCCACTGCTCTGAGAGCAGTTATCAAGGTGCTGGCGAGTGCACACAGTCGTCGCTCAGAGTATAGTGAATGGTGACTGATGTAAGGTGAACAGGTAGTCATGGTTCAGGGGCTGTGTTTCCATGCCTTGGCACTCCACTAATAAACTGTGTCCATCAATGGTGTGCTATGTGAAATTGGGTGTACTTACTTTCAGGCCGGAGGCCTCCATTACAATCACGTTCTTTGGTCCAGGATCAGTCGCACACAAACCAGGAGACACTAACTTTTTAACAACAAGATCAACTTTACTTAGCAGTATGAATTCATTTGTTGACAAAGCACAGTATATTTCCATGATCTCTATTTGTTCAGCCTATCCCTTTGCTTACTGGCTCCTTCAGCTCCCTGGATACTCCGTCCGGCTCCGCAGTATTCATAAGACCCAACACGTCTCCCTCACTCGTTTCCCCGTAAGGCTTCCATTTGTTGGAAAGGAATAATGCACACTTCCCAATGCCTAGTTTGGGCAGTAGGTCCCGGATGTTACAGGAATATCTGCCGAAGATCACTGCTGACGTTCAAATGTGTGTACTTCTTGTGCCCTTCAGCCCTCTGGCCTTGAACTCTTACTAAAACTTTATCTCTCTATCTAATCTAAGCAGGAAGCAATGTCCTTTTTATATTACCTAACCATTTACCATGCTGGGTTGGTCCCAAACATATTAACTGTATCTAATCCCGTGCACTACTTCCTATAACTAATTTGCCCACAACTATATATTTTTCGTTCTTACTCTAAACTATATCAATCCTATACTATACCTTATGTTCTCATGTATCTAAAGTCACTAGCTATCTCTGATCTAAGTATGATACTGTATCCTATACTTTCCCTATATCTTAAACACTAATAACATTGTACATTAATCACCGTAAATTAGGAGAACCGCAAAACTTAGTGCCAACAAGGTTCTATGCACTTTACATCTCACATTGCTGAGAAAATACAATAAAATCACATATTTGAATACAATTCTTGTAAACGTTGTTTTTAGAAGGAGAGGTGTACAACAGTCCCTATCAAATCCTTACACTGTAACCACTCCAGATACACCTCCATAACTGAAAGCAGACAGCTCCAGACAAGAAATATGTTAATTTTATCTCTGTAGCCACAAATTCAGCATCGGGAATTTTTTTTAAGTTTTATCTTTTAATTTAGACATGTAAATACTTTTTTGTTGAAATTGTTAACAATTTCTTTGCGATACGGAGATCCAAATCCCATGATTGTTTACTGCAAAAGTTACTGCTGCTGCCTCAAACCACCACTAGAGGGAGATTAGACTGACCAATCATAAATCGTGGTGAAGGGACTACTCTGATCCACTGAGCAGCAGAGTAACTGTTGTACTTCTGTGGTAGGCTGATGTTAGTGGGGTAGAAGGCAGGAAGATGTCCCTCAAATGCAATAGAAAGGACTATAAAAAATATTATTTATTTGTAACTATTAAAATATCAAAATGAAAAAATAAAAACACACTAGACCTACGCTTTTTGAGCACTAATGCTCTTTATTATTATCTTTTCAACATACTGTATTTCCCTTAAATACCTACAGGCATGTATGACTTGTAAGTATGGACTGCCCATGGCCTTTGTGGGTAGTGAGGCAGGCTAAGATAGAGAAGACACATGGAAGAGTAGTAGAGTTGGCTGAAGACCAGGCTTTGGAGCTCTCAGATCAGCTGTTTGAAGATCCAGTGTCAGAAAAATACACAAGTGTAAAGAGCTGGAACAACACAACTTCATACTCCATACATTCACCGTAGGTGAATAGGAGCTGAGCTGCAGTACTGATAACGGCCACTGCACTACACAGTAAGCAAGGAGCTGAGTTGTTTTGGCTCTGCACACTGTGTACCACTAACTGTCATGGGAGCTGCAAACAACTGATCAGTGGAGATGCCAATTGTGAGAAAACCACCAATGAGATATTGTTGAGCTATCCTAAGAATAGGTCATCAATATCCAAATACCAGACAACCCTTTTAAGGCTTTAATCCACCTACAAAATGAATCCACTATCTGCAGAAGAGGTGATAATTGTACATTTGGTAGGGGCCCAAGTACTGGAAATGGGGTACTGTGTCCTGCATGTAAATGGAGTGGTAATATATAGGTGCTTTTCACAAAATTAGAATATTATCAAAAAAGTTAATTTCAGTTTTTCAATACAAAAAGTGAAACTCATATATTATATAGAGTCATTACAAACAGAGTGATCTATTTCATGTGTGTATTTCTGTTAATGTTGGTGATTATGGCTTACAGCCAATGAAAACCCAAAAGTCATTGTCTCAGTAAATTAGAATACTTTATAACACCAGCTTGAAAAATTATTTTAAAATGTTGGCCTACTGAAATGTGTATTCAGTAAATGTACTCAATACTTGGTCGGGCTCCTTTGGCATCAATTACTGCATCAATGCGGCGTGGCATGGAGGCGATCAGCCTGTGGAACTGCTGAGGTGTTATGGAAGCCCAGGTTGCTTTGATAGCAGCCTTCAGCTAGTCTGCATTGTTGGGTCTGGTGTCTCTCATCTTCCTCTTGATAATACACCATAGATTCTCTATGTGATTAAGGTCAGGCGAGTATGCTGGCCAAACAAACACAGTGATACTGTTGTTTGTAAACCAGGTGTTCTGCCTTCTTCCACGTATGACGCTGTGTGGATTCCAGCATACGGCTTAACCTTTCATCCACTCCCAGAAACAAGACTGTATGGGTGCTTATGTCTATATTTATTGGGATGACATGGACAACAATGGGAAATGATAACAGATGGTATAGTAGAAGACAGTAGTAGATGAGATCAAGGGTTGTTGTATAAAGTTGTAGATGATACCATTGATTGTTGAACACAGTTATGGATGATTCAGCAGATTGTTGTACAAAATGTGGATGATTCAGGTGAAAACTATAAAAAACAGATAATGCAGCATGTCAGTACTGGTAAAGAATATACAATACACAAATACTGGCAGGTAATCACAGCAATACAAGGTACTATCACAACAGTAGCAATGATACAGGATGCTGTTATATCAGTAGCATGCATTATATAGAAGCTGAGCAATTCAACATACACAACAGTAAAAGAGAAAGAAATATCTAACACAACTAATAGCTGCATATTTTAGATGATGCCATAAATATAGTCCAGACCACCGCATTGAAGATCACTCCACAAATACATATAAAACATATTCATTACATTTAAAGCTCTGGAGACTTTACATATCCATTATTTATACATTACTTTATCCCTTTATTTCTTGCCATTTCTGTTGTACCGTTTTTTCATTTTTTTTTACTGACTTCAAACCTTACATTGATGCATTGTGTGGACAAAGCAGAAATAAAAACCTGTTCTTTTTTACCGTCACCCACATGACATTGCTTTCAAGATGCGCTATGACTTTCTGTCTATATGGGAAACTAAATTGCCTTTAGTGCCTCTGCAACATTTGACTTTAATGCATGCTGAGGTAGTCTGGATGCCATATATTGCTTCTTATGTAGCACTGTAAATCCTGGCTTGCTTCCTGTGGCTACAGAAGATGAAGCTTTTGCTAAAATAGATTAAAAAAAAAGTAATAAACATATGCAAAAAAATACAAATATATCTGACATCAGGACGTTCTAATTGCATGGATTGGAAAGACGACATGAAGCATACCAGTGGGGAGAAACTCAACTGTACTGATAGATCACACAATTACACATCCGCCTCCCCAACCATTAGTGAGCCCTCCTCCATTATGCTTCCTGCCCTTTTTGACAGTAATCAATTCCCTCTTCCTCCCATCGGTCATCACTGGGCCCTACACCATTGTGCCGGCTGCCCTTTTTGACAGTAACAAATCCCCTCTTTCACCCTTGGGTCATCATTGGGCCCTCCTCTATTGTGCCAGCCCCCAACTCTATCAATACTCCTTTCCCCTCCCATTGGTCAACGCTTCACCCTTCTCCATAGTATCAGGCACCAGGTAGAACATTTATTCTACCTTTCTGCCTGGCACCCTGAGCCCCCCTGAGATTGCAGACAGGTATGGCTGCTATAGCTATAGCTCCACCTTTGGTGGAGCCTTGTTTTAAATTTTTGCATTCAGGATCAGGAGATATGCTTTTAAGAATAATTTTATATATCCTGCTAGTTCTGGGTGTATGAATTTATACATGTCCAGCATCTTGCAGGGGTTAATATGTCTATTACTTCGGTGTACAGGGTTACCTATTTAAATATTTGTCCTAAATGAAATAATACCTTGTTTTAGCAAGCAAAGAGGTTATGCAGCAGCTCAATATATTTCACAAAGTACCTGAGTCCAACAGACGCCGAACATAAAACACACCTAATATCTTGCCATTGAAAGCTTCATCGTCATGTCATTAATGTCATTAATGTTCTCTGACCTCTCCCGGCGCCTGCGGCGCACTGCAGTACTTGGCTTTGCCCTCAACAGGGCAGATCAGTATACCTGCAAAGGAGCCATGACAGAAGCAAGGAAGATGACGACATTGCATGAAGATGGGAGGCGCCTGACCCAGACTTATGACACCCATTGGACCACCCCGGGTGAGTATAGTAAAACTTGTTTTTCTTATCTTTCAGGTTTGATTGGGGGCTTATCTACAGCATTCTAGAATGCTGTAAATAAGCCCGGAAAGGCAGTGGCTGCAGCTTATAGCTGAAAAACGAGGCAACAGGTTCCCTTTAACATTTGATTCCCAAATTGCAGCACATTTGTGAGCCGCACTCTTTCAATCGAGATGGCTCCTCACCTTCCAGACCAACCTATTACAATGCAAACAAGCATAAACTCTGCCCAAGAGGACTGTGGTCATCCATAATCACAACTTGGGCCACATCATCTCATAAAGCAAAATATTCAGGATGGTGCATAGTCAGAGCATGAAAATCCAGACTGATTGCTTAGGCTAGTTTCACACTAGCGTTTATGAGCGCAGCGACGGCCTGCGCACGGCCGCCGCTAAGCCCCGTCCCCTGCCGCGCCCCCGCCGGTAGCTCCGCCCACCGGCGCATGACGCTGCATGCGCCCTGCGTCCCCTATCTTTATCACAGGGGGCGCAGGCCGTGCGCAGTATGCGTTTGGCGGCGCATGCGCCTTTTTGACAGTGCACCGACGCAACCAAACTGCAGCAGGTTGCGTTTGGCGCAGGTCGGCGCACCGTCAAAAGGACGCATGCGCCGCCAAACGCATACTGCGCACGGCCTGCGCCCCCTGTGATAAAGATAGGGGACGCAGGGCGCATGCAGCGTCATGCGCCGGTGGGCGGAGCTACCGACGGGCGCAGCAGGGGGCGGGGCTTAGCGGCGGCCGTGCGCAGGCCGTCGCTGCGCTCATAAACGCTAGTGTGAAACTAGCCTTACAAGTCCGGAAAAAAAGAGAATCGCTCTTTGAAAGCAAAACTATAAACATCATTAAAAAGAGAAAAATACAGAAAAAACCCCCATGCATCACTAGAGCTTTCTTGTCAGATATGTAATATTACTGTGCTTTACTAAAGACGAGCTCTGTTTCTATGCATGCATGATAAATCTTCTGCTTCAGTGAGATATCTCCGTGTTCTGCCACTAACAGCAGATGTTACCCAGAAGTGTTTCATTCCATTTTATGCCTTACAACATCAAAGTTTGCTGAAAATATCTATTTGCTTCATGTGGAAAAGATGAATTTAGAGGTTACATAGTTTCTGTAATTGCATAAGATCCAATGCTCTTTATGGCGGATTTATTATCATTAATTATGTCCACATAACACATAGTGTTGCCATTAGCTATTTTGTCTATGGAGAGGGGTGGTGGCTGCTCTCATTGGCAGAAGACCCTATAAAACGAGCCTGAAAAACTTCAAGTGTGCCAGTGCAAATGTAAGGGTTTACTATCCTTTTACCATTACCCTCAATGCTATACCCTATAGGCATTTGTGGCGCCCCCAGGAGTATGGTCACCACAGTGGCATTGCCTTCCTCCTAGGGAGAGTGATGTCATGCCTGGAAGCAATGAAGGATCTCTCTGGCAGTTAACCATAACATGCAACACAGTTCCCACTGCGGGCCAGCAGAGGGAGCTCTGAACCAATACGAAGGGGAAGAACTTCTCTCTGGGGGCCAGGAGGGGAAATTGGTTATTTAGTGTGAGGAGGGCGTCATGTGCAGATGTGGAGGAGAAGAGCTGGGGAGACTGCGGAAAGTGGAGAGCTCAGTCCCAGTGATAGCGCATGATCTGGAGCCTGGTCTCCAAGGGTGTATGGATACTAACGGTCCTACATCAGAAATCAGAGGAATAGGAAGCTAGGAAGCTGTAAATGCCCTATTCCCATATAATCCTTGGAGGCACAACAGCGATGGGTGAGCCAAGAGAGATAAAAGTCTACGGCTGTCTGCCATGCAAGTGGAGTGTGGATAGCATCAGAAAGGAGGAATGGCTGTGTAGCTCAGTACTGGGAGTACTTCATAGAGAGCGCTAGTAAGGAGACTGCACAACCCATCTTCCAGAGTGATTCCTGATTTGCTTCCAGGCTAACCAGCTCCTGTACCATCTGTACTCAGGACCTTGGACTGCATTTGCCAAGTAAAGGTAAAGAAACTGCAACCTATTGTGTCCTTGACTTCTTGCTACAACCTCCCCAGCACTGCTACATCTCTGTGCCTGACAATGCACCTTCCTTCCCAACACCTACCTACATGTACACTGCCCTGGGACTACAGCCCTGCCTGTGGAGGGCTATACCATCATTGCTGCACTACACCATCTGTCCCAGAGGATCTGTCTGCAGTGTCGGCTTAACATTTGCCGAACACCACAGGTGGCGTCACGAATCATCTATTCATAAACTTTATTCCATTACTTCACTCCCTTACATGGACGCCCAGGGCCACGGACTGGGTCACCGCTACTGTGACACTTCCCAGTGAAATGCCGGCCCGGTACCGAGTACCCCACTGCCCTGGAGGGCGATCCACATAAACCTAATGACTGCTAATTTTCTGGCTCAGCTTTTCTTCATATTGCTTCAGGATTAGTCTTTTTAATCACACCTCGCACTTATTAAAGTTGTGCTTGACATATGTTCCCCAATGTCTTTTCTATGGAGAAGGCAAATGATTAGACTATTCTACAGGATCCTCTATAGATAAGTCTAAATACTTGCTTATCAAAACACAAAGATATGTTTTCACGCGTTGTTTAATTATATTTCATCCCCTAGGATATGTTAATCAAATGGATCTACAAATAAGTCTTTTCTTTGTTTTCTTTCTTGGCTTTGCACTTATCACAGCTAGTAATACATTGAGAGCAGCAACACTTGATCATGTAAATTAACTGGATGCCTGTTTATTAGAAATTAATTTTTAAAAGACAATAATTTGTATTGTATCTTAACGAGTGATGAGCGGACTTGTGGTGGGTTCGGCTGAACATTTTTAAAAAGTTTGGTTCGGGTACCAAAATAAATGTCTCCTGGTTTCACGGCTGAATGGTTGCATCATGCCATGCAATCCAGATGGACCAGAGTTGGAGCACATCATGGAACATATGAATTATTGTTGGACAGGTGAGGAATATGATGTTTTATTAATTTTAATTTTACAGTAATAAATGGAAGAAAGAGGGTGGTGAGTGTGTTTTTATTACATTTGACTATGGTGTTCGTAATTGGGGTGTCTTAGACGCCTCTCCACTAGTGTTGAGCATTCCGATACCGCAAGTATCGGGTATCGGCCGATATCAGCGGTATCGGAATTCCGATACTTAATTCCGATACTTTTTTCATATCGGATTCCGGGATCGGAATCGGAATAGGAAGTTCCCATCATGCTATGAGCCTGCTTGCTTTGATTAAGCCAATGGGAATCCTCCGAAGTGTGGGCACATCCTGTTAGGCATGTAGGCATGTTAACTATTGGCATGGCTGTGATTGGCTGCCGAAATGATGTCATGATGCACTATAAAAGCCACCGCAGCCGCCATTTCTGGTCACTCTGCTGTGAATTCAGTTAGGGACAGGCTGCTGTAGAAGACTGTGAGGGACAGTTAGAAATAGCGATTCTAAAAACAATATTGTGCTTTATCCAGGCTACATAAACCACCACTGTAGCTTGCTTTTCCCTAGCAGCGCTGTTTTCACAGCTGTCTGCAAGGGCTGTGTGAGTGCAGCTCACGCTGTGGAGTGGGTCCTGCAGCCACGTCAGGCTGTAGGCCACCCAGTGTGATCACTGCTGCCTCATACATCTTTTATTTTTTGAGCTGCATTTTTTAAATAATTTCAATCTAGTGTGCTTCCATCCGTATCCATATACGTTGGTTGCAAACACTAGTAGTAGACAGCGGAGCCTTTCTGCAGCCTTTCAGTGCTAGTGTCCACTTTGCTGCACTGTTCACGGCTGTCTGAGAGGTCTCTGACTGTGTGTGAGTGCAGCTCACGCTGAGTAGTGTGTCCTGCAGCTACGTCTGGCTGTAGGACGCTCAGCGTGCGTCACTGCCTCACACATATTTTTATTTGAGTGCAGCTCATTTTTTCTTCTATTAGTGTGCATCCATCCGTCTCCATCTACGGTGGTTGCAAACACTATATAGGAGTACACAGCGGAGCCTTTCTGCAGCCTGTCAGTGCCAGTGCCCACTTAGCTGCACTGTTGACGGCTGTCTGAGAGGTCTCTGACTGTGTGTGAGTGCAGCTCACGCTGAGTAGAGTGTCCTGCAGCTACGTCTGGTTGTAGGACGCTCAACGTGCGTCACTGCCTCACACATATTTGTCTCTGAGTGCAGCTCATTTTTTCTTCTCCTATTAGTGTGCATCCATCCGTATCCATCAACATTGGTTGGTTGCAAACACTATATAGGAGTAGATAGAGGAGCCTTTTTTTCTGGCTTGTGCCCTGCCGGCGCAGCCAGATTAGTATTACCCAATTTTTTTGGAGCCTCATCTTTTGCATTGTAGGTTACCTGCCTGCATTGTAATAGCTCCAAAAAGTTGGTGATACTATCAGTTTCAATTCTTTGTTCTCATACTTTGAGTTTGTTTCAAACAAAGAAACCACATAAAAAGTTCACCAAACACTACATTTTGAACTTGTGTAGGCCACATCAGCTCCTATTAAAGTCTAGTCCACACACACACACTTCATAAAATTAGTGTTTCTTGTACCTGTAACCAGCTGTTCAGGAATAAGCACACTAAGGCCCCCCTTTGTCCTTTTTTGCCTATCTTAAGCAGTCTTGCAAGATGAAGAAGGCAGGGAGTAAGGCGCGGGGGCGTGGGCGTGGGCGTGGAGTTTCAGCAGGGAGAGGACGTGGGGATTCTGCAGGGAGAGGACGTGGGGATTCTACAGGTAGAGGACGTGGGGATTCTGGGCCTGCTGCGGGCACCAGTGGATCAGCATCCCCCAGTTTTAGCAGGCAACAGTCCTTTATGCGCAGCTTTGTAGGACCTCAACGTACCCCACTGCTGCGGGAGGAACAAATTGAAGCCGTTGTCGGATGGATGGCAGCTAACGCATCGACTTCAATTACTTCCGCATCCTCTCAGGGTCAGAGCACCGAAGAGCAACCATCTGTCTCTTCACCACCTGCCAAAGTGCCCAGGCAGTCAGAGAGACATGGACAGGAGCCATCACAATCTCTACTTCTGTTCTCGGAATCTGTTGGCTTGGAAAGAGGGGGCCAGCCAAGCAGCATTCCTGAATGTGAAGAAGAGGGAGTATGCAGTGATGCGCAACTTCTTTGTCCCTCTGAATCTGAAGAGGCGAGTGGGCCAGTGCCTATGGTCAGCACACCTCAGTACGCATCAGATGATGACGAGACTCAGTTGCCACTTTCTGGTGCGTACGGTGCTGGCGAGACAACCCCGGAGAAGCAGCTGTTTGAAGAGGGGAGGGAAGATGATGAGGTCCTTGACCCATCATGGCGTGAGCAACAGGAAGGTGGTGGGAGCAGCTCGGAGGAAGAGATTCCCCTACCGGCCAAAACAGGAGGCAGAGGGAGGGGGAAGACTTGGTTGCCTGTACCCTCCACTTCGGCACCCGTTAGGAGCATTCCTCCTTCCAAAGGCAAACCGGGCGCTCACAAGAGTTGCAGTGCGTGGTCCTTTTTTGACACAGTTGCAGATGACATTTGCTTTGTCAAATGCAAGCTGTGTCATCAGAGAGTCAAAAGAGGGAGAAATGTCAGCAACCTCAATACCACAAATATGTGGAAACATGTGCGCACCAAGCACGAGTTGGAGTTGCAGAGACACCCTCAAGACGTAGGCCAACGTACAGCACCACCTACCACCTCTTCAGTTCGTGTTGGGCCCTCTTCCTCCAGCTCACACACTGCTGGTTCGGCTTCCTCACAGGATCGCCAAGGAAGAACCTCTGCCACTGTTGTCCGGAGACCCTGTCAGATTCCACCCATAACAGCACGTTCCCATCCATCACAGCCATCGGTAGCACAGGCATGGGATAAAAGGCGCCCTTACTCGGCAAACCATCCCAGAGCACAGTCTCTGAATGCTGGCATTGCCAAACTTCTGGCAGTTGAAATGCTGTCATTCAGGCTGGTGGACACTGACACCTTCCGGGACTTAATGGCATTGGCAGTCCCCCAATACAACGTGCCCAGCCGCTTTTATTTCAGCAGGCGAGCCGTCCCTGCCCTGCAGAAACATGTTGAGGGCAAAATAAAACATGCGCTACTAAACGCCGTTAGTAGCAAGGTCCACCTGACCACCGATGCGTGGACCAGTAACCATGGACAGGGACGATACCTTTCCCTCACTGCCCACTGGGTCAATGTTGTGGAGCCGGGTACGGATCTGGAGAGTGGCGCTGTACGTGTTCTTCCAACGCCACGGATTGCAGGACTCCAGTCTGTACACATAGACTCCTCCTCCTACTCAAGTTCCTCAGAAACAGCAGAGCAGGAGCCTGTTACGACCGATATGAGCACAGCCGTGGCCAAACGTCAACAGGCTGTACTCAAATTAATTTCTTTGGGGAATCGAAGCCACACAGCGCAGGAGCTCTGGAATGCTATCAAGCTGGAGAGCGATGTGTGGTTTGGGCCAGCGAATCTCCAGCCGGGCTTGGTAGTGTGTGACAATGGCCGAAATCTGGTGGCAGCTCTTGGCCTAGGCAACCTCACACACATCCCATGTCTGGCACATGTTCTTAACTTGGTCGTGCAGAGCTTTCTGAGGGACTATCCGGATCTTGATGCACTGTTGCACAAGGTCCGCATAGAGTGCGCTCACTTGCGACGTTCCAGCACGGCAAGATCGCGCCTCGCTGCTCTGCAGCGACGATTTGGCCTTCCAGAACATCGCATCATATGTGACCTACCCACCCGGTGGAATTCAACGTTACATATGTTGGAGCGGTTGTGTGAGCAGCAGGCAGCAGTCATGGAGTACCAGCTGCATCAGGCGCAAACAAGTCGCACTGTGCGCCGTTCACACTTCAGCACCATTGAGTGGGCCTCTATGAAGGACATCTGCCTCGTTTTGCGTGCCTTCGATGAATCCACGCGGATGGCGAGTGCAGATGATGCACTAGTCAGCATGACTGTCCCCCTTATCTGCCTGCTTCAACAAACACTGCAAGCACTAAGGGATGAGGTTTCAGAAGAGGTGGAGGATGAGGAGTCCCAAATGCCATCTGCTTCTGGACAGTCTGCGCTACGTGTTTCCTCACAAAGGCCTAGGCAGGGGACACTTTGTGAGGAGGATGAGGAGGAGTCGATGGAGGAGGAAGACATCTCTCCAGAGGAGGGAGGTACACAAACCTCTACTCAGTATGTACAGCGAGGGTGGGGTGATGCAGAGCAGGTCGAGGTCACGCCTCAAACAGGGGACAGCGGTTCTTTGGCAGTTGGGAGTCTGCAGCACATGGTTGATTTCATGCTGCAGTGCCTGAGAAACGACCACCGCATCGCCCACATTCTCGTCTCGGCTGATTATTGGGTGTACACCCTCCTAGATCCTCGCTACCGGGACAGCGTACAAAGGCTCATACCAACGTTGAACCGGGAGCGTAAAATGCGGGAGTACGAAGAGTCACTGGTGCAGTCCATAATGTTTTCCATTCCACCCGACAGCATTGTTGCAAGTGCTTTACAAAGCAGCTCTGTGCGTCGAGGCAGTGGAGGAAACTCTGCACAAAGAGGGAGCAGAGGCAGTGCCGCAGCACAAGGCAAGACCACTATGGCCCAAATGTGGCAAAGTTTTGTGTGTCCACCACAATTGTCTACACCATCAGCGACGCCTCGAGTCAGCAGGAGGCAACGCTTCCGTCAGATGGTGTCAGACTACATGTCTTGCCCTGTCGCTGTACTCCCAGATGGCTCTTCCCCCTTCAAGTTTTGGGTCTCTAAGCTGGATACATGGCCAGAGCTTAGCCAGTATGCATTGGAGGTGCTGGCTTGCCCTGCTGCCAGTGTATTATCGGAACGTGTCTTTAGTGCCGCAGGTGGTGTACTAACAGACCGTCGCACGCGACTATCTTCCGATAATGTTGACCGGCTGACTTTTCTGAAAATGAACAAGGCCTGGATCTCCAAAGACTTTGCCATTCCTCTTACAGACTAAATTAGTGGTTGGCAACTGTATCCAGGTCTGCTGGTGTGTTCATTTTTCTACCACCTGAACTATAATCCCTGTGCTTCAACACAGCCAGTTGTCGCTCAGATGTGTCGTCTGCACAGAGAAACACACTAGCTCCTGTGTTACTGGGGTTCAGTAATGCCAGCTGATCCCCTGCTGTGTGGACGGCAGAGTCACCAGCTCCATCAACATTCAAACCACTACTGATTTTTAACCGTGCCCAACTTAGGTCTCTGGCTCCACTGTCTCTACTATTTCCCCTGACCTCCAACCCCGCCATCTACATCTCTGAAGTGGCGTCAGCACAATCTACACTTGTTCCTGTGTTCCTGTGGCTCAGTCCCATCAGTTTATCCCCTGATGTGTGTCCGGCAAGGTCTCCTGCTCTGTCCACATTCCCATAACCAGTAGTGGGAATGAGGACAGAGCTGGCGAACTTGCCGGACAAACATCAGGGGATCAACTGATGGGACTGAGCACCAGTAACACAGGAACAAGTGTAGATTGTGCTGACGCCACTTCAGAGATGTAGCTGGCGGGGTTGGAGGCCAGGGTAAATAGTAGAGACAGTGGAGCCAGAGGCCTAAGTGGAGCATGGTTAGAATCAGTAGTAGTCCACAACCTCCATAAAAACCGCTGCCCATTGGCCTCTGCATGCGGCATGCGTAATCCTGGGCACCAACAGCGTCAGTTGGTGTTCAGAAGTGTCGTCTCCACAGAGCCAAACACATTCGTTCAAGTGTTAGTGGGGTTCAGCACTGCCAGCTGTTCCCCTGCTGTGGAGATGGCAAGTCTCCTGCTGCATTCACCTGCCAAAATCCAGTAGGCCCCAGCCTGCTCCTCGCCTAATCCTGGGCTCCAACAGCGTCAGTTGGTGTTCAGAAGTGTCGTCTCCACAGAGCCAAACACATTCGTTCAAGTGTTAGTGGGGTTCAGCACTGCCAGCTGTTCCCCTGCTGTGGAGATGGCAAGTCTCCTGCTGCCTTCACCTGCCAAAATCCAGTAGGCCCCAGCCTGCTCCTCGCCTAATCCTGGGCTCCAACAGCGTCAGTTGGTGTTCAGAAGTGTCGTCTCCACAGAGCCAAACACGTTCGTTCAAGTGTTAGTGGGGTTCAGCACTGCCAGCTGTTCCCCTGCTGTGGAGATGGCAAGTCTCCTGCTGCATTCACCTGCCAAAATCCAGTAGGCCCCAGCCTGCTCCTCGCCTAATCCTGGGCTCCAACAGCGTCAGTTGGTGTTCAGAAGTGTCGTCTCCACAGAACCAAACACGTTCGTTCAAGTGTTAGTGGGGTTCAGCACTGCCAGCTGTTCCCCTGCTGTGGAGATGGCAAGTCTCCTGCTGCATTCACCTGCCAAAATCCAGTAGGCCCCAGCCTGCTCCTCGCCTAATCCTGGGCTCCAACAGCGTCAGTTGGTGTTCAGAAGTGTCGTCTCCACAGAGCCAAACACGTTCGTTCAAGTGTTAGTGGGGTTCAGCACTGCCAGCTGTTCCCCTGCTGTGGAGATGGCAAGTCTCCTGCTGCATTCACCTGCCAAAATCCAGTAGGCCCCAGCCTGCTCCTCGCCTAATCCTGGGCTCCAACAGCGTCAGTTGGTGTTCAGAAGTGTCGTCTCCACAGAACCAAACACATTCGTTCAAGTGTTAGTGGGGTTCAGCACTGCCAGCTGTTCCCCTGCTGTGGAGATGGCAAGTCTCCTGCTGCCTTCACCTGCCAAAATCCAGTAGGCCCCAGCCTGCTCCTCGCCTAATCCTGGGCTCCAACAGCGTCAGTTGGTGTTCAGAAGTGTCGTCTCCACAGAGCCAAACACGTTCGTTCAAGTGTTAGTGGGGTTCAGCACTGCCAGCTGTTCCCCTGCTGTGGAGATGGCAAGTCTCCTGCTGCATTCACCTGCCAAAATCCAGTAGGCCCCAGCCTGCTCCTCGCCTAATCCTGGGCTCCAACAGCGTCAGTTGGTGTTCAGAAGTGTCGTCTCCACAGAGCCAAACACGTTCGTTCAAGTGTTAGTGGGGTTCAGCACTGCCAGCTGTTCCCCTGCTGTGGAGATGGCAGTCTCTCCTGCTGTCTCCGCATTACAAAGACAGTAGGCCTCTGCCTACACCCTCCTATTTCCTGGGCTTCAACACAGCCAGTTGTAGTTCGGAAGTGCCGTCCACACGGAAAGAGATACTTGCTCCCGTGTCTCAGTGGGGTTCAGTAACGTCAGCTGATCCCCTGCTGTGTGGATGGCAGTCTCTCCTGCTGTCACCTCATTCAAAATTCAGTAGGCCTCTGCCTACACCCTCCTATTTCCTGGGCTTCAACACAGCCAGTTGTAGTTCGGAAGTGCCGTCCACACGGAAAGAGATACTTGCTCCCGTGTCTCAGTGGGGTTCAGTAACGTCAGCTGATCCCCTGCTGTGTGGATGGCAGTCTCTCCTGCTGTCACCTCATTCAAAATTCAGTAGGCCTCTGCCTACACCCTCCTATTTCCTGGGCTTCAACACAGCCAGTTGTAGTTCGGAAGTGCCGTCCACACGGAAAGAGATACTTGCTCCCGTGTCTCAGTGGGGTTCAGTAACGTCAGCTGATCCCCTGCTGTGTGGATGGCAGTCTCTCCTGCTGTAAACTCATTCAAAATACAGTAGGCCTCTGCCTACACCCTCCTATTTCCTGGGCTTCAACACAGCCAGTTGTAGTTCGGAAGTGCCGTCCACACGGAAAGAGATACTTGCTCCCGTGTCTCAGTGGGGTTCAGTAACGTCAGCTGATCCCCTGCTGTGTGGATGGCAGTCTCTCCTGCTGTAAACTCATTCAAAATACAGTAGGCCTCTGCCTACACCCTCCTATTTCCTGGGCTTCAACACAGCCAGTTGTAGTTCGGAAGTGCCGTCCACACGGAAAGAGACACTTGCTCCCGTGTCTCAGTGGGGTTCAGTAACGTCAGCTGATCCCCTGCTGTGTGGATGGCAGTCTCTCCTGCTGTCACCTCATTCAAAATTCAGTAGGCCTCTGCCTACACCCTCCTATTTCCTGGGCTTCAACACAGCCAGTTGTAGTTCGGAAGTGCCGTCCACACGGAAAGAGATACTTGCTCCCGTGTCTCAGTGGGGTTCAGTAACGTCAGCTGATCCCCTGCTGTGTGGATGGCAGTCTCTCCTGCTGTAAACTCATTCAAAATACAGTAGGCCTCTGCCTACACCCTCCTATTTCCTGGGCTTCAACACAGCCAGTTGTAGTTCGGAAGTGCCGTCCACACGGAAAGAGACACTTGCTCCCGTGTCTCAGTGGGGTTCAGTAACGTCAGCTGATCCCCTGCTGTGTGGATGGCAGTCTCTCCTGCTGTCACCTCATTCAAAATTCAGTAGGCCTCTGCCTACACCCTCCTATTTCCTGGGCTTCAACACAGCCAGTTGTAGTTCGGAAGTGCCGTCCACACGGAAAGAGATACTTGCTCCCGTGTCTCAGTGGGGTTCAGTAACGTCAGCTGATCCCCTGCTGTGTGGATGGCAGTCTCTCCTGCTGTAAACTCATTCAAAATACAGTAGGCCTCTGCCTACACCCTCCTATTTCCTGGGCTTCAACACAGCCAGTTGTAGTTCGGAAGTGCCGTCCACACGGAAAGAGACACTTGCTCCCGTGTCTCAGTGGGGTTCAGTAACGTCAGCTGATCCCCTGCTGTGTGGATGGCAGTCTCTCCTGCTGTCACCTCATTCAAAATTCAGTAGGCCTCTGCCTACACCCTCCTATTTCCTGGGCTTCAACACAGCCAGTTGTAGTTCGGAAGTGCCGTCCACACGGAAAGAGATACTTGCTCCCGTGTCTCAGTGGGGTTCAGTAACGTCAGCTGATCCCCTGCTGTGTGGATGGCAGTCTCTCCTGCTGTAAACTCATTCAAAATACAGTAGGCCTCTGCCTACACCCTCCTATTTCCTGGGCTTCAACACAGCCAGTTGTAGTTCGGAAGTGCCTTCCACACGGAAAGAGATACTTGCTCCCGTGTCTCAGTGGGGTTCAGTAACGTCAGCTGATCCCCTGCTGTGTGGATGGCAGTCTCTCCTGCTGTAAACTCATTCAAAATACAGTAGGCCTCTGCCTACACCCTCCTATTTCCTGGGCTTCAACACAGCCAGTTGTAGTTCGGAAGTGCCGTCCACACGGAAAGAGACACTTGCTCCCGTGTCTCAGTGGGGTTCAGTAACGTCAGCTGATCCCCTGCTGTGTGGATGGCAGTCTCTCCTGCTGTCACCTCATTCAAAATTCAGTAGGCCTCTGCCTACACCCTCCTATTTCCTGGGCTTCAACACAGCCAGTTGTAGTTCGGAAGTGCCGTCCACACGGAAAGAGATACTTGCTCCCGTGTCTCAGTGGGGTTCAGTAACGTCAGCTGATCCCCTGCTGTGTGGATGGCAGTCTCTCCTGCTGTAAACTCATTCAAAATACAGTAGGCCTCTGCCTACACCCTCCTATTTCCTGGGCTTCAACACAGCCAGTTGTAGTTCGGAAGTGCCGTCCACACGGAAAGAGATACTTGCTCCCGTGTCTCAGTGGGGTTCAGTAACGTCAGCTGATCCCCTGCTGTGTGGATGGCAGTCTCTCCTGCTGTAAACTCATTCAAAATACAGTAGGCCTCTGCCTACACCCTCCTATTTCCTGGGCTTCAACACAGCCAGTTGTAGTTCGGAAGTGCCGTCCACACGGAAAGAGACACTTGCTCCCGTGTCTCAGTGGGGTTCAGTAACGTCAGCTGATCCCCTGCTGTGTGGATGGCAGTCTCTCCTGCTGTCACCTCATTCAAAATTCAGTAGGCCTCTGCCTACACCCTCCTATTTCCTGGGCTTCAACACAGCCAGTTGTAGTTCGGAAGTGCCGTCCACACGGAAAGAGATACTTGCTCCCGTGTCTCAGTGGGGTTCAGTAATGTCAGCTGATCCCCTGCTGTGTGGATGGCAAAGTCTCCTGCTGCCTACACAGTCGTACCACTACTGATTTTTAACCGTGCTCCAATTAGGCCTGTGGCTCCACTGTCTCTCGTATTTCCCCTGTCCTCCAACCCTGCCAGTTACAGCTCCGAAGTGGCGTCTGCACAATCCACACTTGTTCCTGTGTTACAGGTGTTCAGTCCGATCAGTTAATCCCCTGATGTGTGTCCGGCAATGTCGCCTGCTCTGTCCACATTCCCATTATCGGAATGTGGACAGAGCAGGCGACATTGCCGGACACACATCAGGGGATTAACTGACCGGACTGAACACCTGTAACACAGGAACAAGTGTGGATTGTGCAGACGCCACTTCGGAGCTGTAACTGGCGGGGTTGGAGGACAGGGGAAATACGAAAATCAGTGAATCCACAGGCCTAAGTGGAGCTTGGTTCAAATTAGTAGTCTACAACCGATCTTAAAATTTCTTCAATGCAGCCTAAGCCTGCTCCGTGCTTGTCCCTGGGCTTCAACACAGCCAGTTGTTGCTCGGAAGTGCCGTCTTCACAGAGTAAAACACTAGCTCCTGTGTTTGTGGGGTTCAGTAACGTCAGCTGTTCCCCTGCTGTTTTGATGGCAATCTGTCCTGCTGCCTCCCAATTGACAGCACATCAGGCCTCAGCCTGCTAAGTGCTTGTCCTGGGCTCCAACATCGCCAGTTGCTGCTCATAACTGACTTTGGCACGGGTACTCCCTCCTGCCCAGCTTGGTTCCAGCCCTGCCTGCTGTTTCCGGGAAGTGTCAATGTCAGTTTGCCACCCCAAGTTGCCATGTCGTGTTGCGGTTGGGTTAGCCGAGGCTAGGGTGCCAGCAGTTTAGGTGCTTCCTATGTGGACTGCGGGTTCTGGTAAGAAAGGTTTGTTCCATAGTGCCAGTAGGACAAGCACCCCCTGTAGGACTGTGTGATTCGGTAACTGCGGCCAGCTTGCGGCATGCCAACTTTGCTTTTCAGGGGTAACTTCTGATACCCCTCCGGGTTCCAGCACCGTCAGCTGGTTCTCATCAGAGCCTTTGGCCTAGGTGCCTCCATCTCGGTATCCGAGTTCCAGCAACGTCTGCTGGTCCTTGGTAGTGCTTTGTAGCACAGGTACCTCCTGCTTAGTAACCGGGTTCCAGCACCGTCAGCTGGTCCTCGGTTGTGCCATTGGCTCTTATTCCTTCTGCTGCCCCTCCGGGTGCCAGCACTGTCAGCTGGTCCTCGCTATTTCCATTTGCTCTTGCAGCTTATGCTACCCCTCCGGGTTCCAGCACCGTCAGCTGGTTCTCGTCAGAGCCTTTGGCCTAGGTGCCTCCATCTCGGTATCCGAGTTCCGGCAACGTCTGCTGGTCCTTGGTAGTGCTTTGTAGCACAGGTACCTCCTGCTTAGTAACCGGGTTCCAGCACCGTCAGCTGGTCCTCGGTTGTGCCATTGGCTCTTATTCCTTCTGCTGCCCCTCCGGGTGCCAGCACTGTCAGCTGGTCCTCGCTATTTCCATTTGCTCTTGCAGCTTATGCTACCCCTCCGGGTTCCAGCACCGTCAGCTGGTTCTCGTCAGAGCCTTTGGCCTAGGTGCCTCCATCTCGGTATCCGAGTTCCGGCAACGTCTGCTGGTCCTTGGTAGTGCTTTGTAGCACAGGTACCTCCTGCTTAGTAACCGGGTTCCAGCACCGTCAGCTGGTCCTCGGTAGTGCCATTGGCTCTTGTTCCTTCTGCTGCCCCTCCGGGTGCCAGTACCGTCAGCTGGTTCAAGAGGACAAAGAACAGGAAGACAACCACCAAGATGCAGAACAACAAGAGAGAGAAGACAAAGAAGCATAAAAAAAACAAAGCAGAAGAACATTAAGCATAAGACTAATACTCTGAGCAAATGATATTATCTTATTTATAAGCAGAAGAAGACTAAGCAGTGTATGGGGGTGAGTCCGTTCCTCCTCGTGGTGCCCCTGGAAAAGGCCTGCTTCTGCAGGCCAAACTGAACGCGGACAAATCCTGTTGTAAATCTTTTGTGACAGGCAGAACGGAAGGTGTAAACTTCTAACTTTTCTAGATAACAACTACAGGAATGCCTGACACAAACAAGAATATGATGAAGAAGAATAGGAAGAAGATGAAGAAGCTGAATATGTAGAATAATAATTGTTGAATAAGAAGAATATGAAGAATGTAAGAAAAGGAAGAAGAAGAAGAAGAAGAAGAAGAAGAAGAAGAAGAAGAATGTAAAAAAAGGAAGTAGAAGAAGAAGAAGAAGAATGTAAAAAAAGGAATAAGAAGAAGAATGTAAAAAAAGGAAGTAGAAGAAGAAGAAGAAGAAGAATGTAAAAAAAGGAAGTAGAAGAAGAAGAAGAAGAATGTAAAAAAAGGAAGTAGAAGAAGAAGACATACATGTCTGGCAAAATATAAATGAGGCTAACATAGTCAATATCTTTGTAACTCCTAACATCTTTAAAAAAAAAAGTTTAATTCCTGCTATTCCATTTGATTGGGCTAAACCTCTATGGCTTTAATGTCTCCTCCACCTCCCACAATACATTCTACATTATTCTTAGTTGTTTTTCTTCATGTAGAATTAACCTACAAGGAAAGAAAGGGTTTTTTTTAATTCCGATATTTTGGCCCCATTGACTTGCATTGGTTCCCGGTATCGGAATCGGCGATACCGATACTTTTTTTTAAGATCGGCCGATCCATTCCGATCCGATATTTTCAAGTATCGGCTGGTATCGCTCAACTCTACTCTCCACTAACCAGTGGGTTTGATGTCACCTGACCGCACAAATGTGGCATCAAACCCATAAATATGAACCCCAATTGCCACCACACCAAGGCAAGTGGAAAGAGCCAGGCAAATCACCAGAATTTGGTGCATCTAATAGATGCGTCTTTCTGGGACAGTTGTGGGCTGCTTTTTTTAGGCTGGGGGGGCAATATCCTGGAGGGTCTGTCGTGTGCCCAGATTCTGTCATTAGGGTGCTCCAGGTAACAGTGAGGCAAATTCATCAATATCTACTTTTTAGACCGTGAAATCTTTTAGCCAGTCTTAAAATACGCAAGATTTGACAACGTGGTTCACGTTGATTCATTGATCTGGCATAGGTGGGGTCTTTTTCTACCTCTTAGGTTTTGCACTTTGTTCCAGAAATTTGTGCCAATATTCGGAGCACTTTTTGGCATGTGGTGTTGCATGGTATACCATCTTCCACTAAGCCACATCCCTTTTCTGAGGTCAGACCGCCTTGCTGAACAAGGAGCATGAAGGGTCTGAACACATATTTACAGTGCAGCTCATAAAAGACATCCTTTTGGTCCAATTCTGGCATGTTTAGCTTGCAAATCTCCCCTGTTGTGTCTGGATGCCCCCAGTGAAGAAAGGGGGTCCACACATATCCCCATCAATGTTATTATTTTACATGTCTGCTAAGTGTCTCAGAAGTGAGGCTGAAATTCCCTCACACTGGACCCCTCATTGTACTAATACAGTCTATGTGAAATTAGTTTTTAACTTGTCTTTCTGCACACAGAGCAGAGGGGAGAGGTTTCTGCTGTAGACAGTTGTTCTACAGCAAGATTCCTTGTAAAAGGTGGCGAAGGACAAGAACTTGGCTGAGCTTCTGGGGATATTTCCTGTTTTCTTTGTAATGTGAGGAAATCTAGGATTAAGGGAAAGATCGTTGGCGAGATCGCTGATGCGTCACAAAATCAGTGATGTCGCTAGCGATCTCGCTGTGTGTGACGGGCCCCTAAGCCATGGGAGCTGCAAGAAATCACAAAAGCACTGTACAAGCCTACAGGTAAAATCATGCAACACCGGTGATACATAGAATCAGTACACTATAGTACGTGCCAGTGGCAGAAATTGACTTCTAGAGATATTATATTTCAAACAGACCTGAAAAGGAAATCTGTTACTAAATAGAAAACATTTTATCTAGTAGACAGAGGGGACAACATTTTGTTAAGTAAAGTTTATTAAAAGTTTAATGTAGAGGGGTATTCTCAACATCTGTAAAGCATGGAGCCTTCTAATGGCCCTTGCTCCTTGCCTTGTGAATAGTGTTGAGCATTCCGATACCGCAAGTATCGGGTATCGGCCGATATTAGCTGTATCGGAATTCCGATACTTAGTTCCGATACTTTTTTCATATCGAATACCGGAATCGGAAGTTCCCATAATGCTAGGAGCCCGCTCGATTTGATTCAGCCAATGGGGATCCTCAGAAGTGTGGGCATATCCTGTTAGGCATGTAGGCATGTTAACTACTGGCATGGCTGTGATTGGCTGCTGAAATGATGTCATGATGCACTATAAAAAGCGCTGCAACCGCCATTTCTGGTCACTCTGCTGTGAATTCAGTTAGGGACAGGCTGCTGTTGAAGACTGTGAGGGACAGTTAGAAATAGCGATTCTAAAAACAATATTGTGCTTTATCCAGGCTACATAAACCACCACTGTAGCTTGCTTTTCCCTAGCAGCGCTGTTTTCACAGCTGTCTGCAAGGGCTGTGTGAGTGCAGACCCACGCTGTGTAGTGTGTCCTGCAGGCACGTCTGCTTGTAGGCCGGCCAGCGTGTGTCTCTGCCTCATACACATTTTTCTTTTATTGCTGCTTTTTTTTTCTCCTGTATAGTGTGCTTCCATACGTATCCGTATACGTTGGATGCAAACACTAAAGGAGTGGACAGCGGAGCCTTTCAGCAGCCTTTCAGTGCTATAGCCCATTTCTCTGCACTGTTTTTGGCTGTCTGATAGGTCTCTCTGTGTGTGAGTGCAGCTCACGTTGCAGTGTGTTCTACAGCCACCGCTAGCTGTAGTCCGCTCAGCGTGCGTCACTGCCTCATACATAGTCCTTTTTTTGCAGCAAATTTAGCCAGATTTTTGCTCCTATATTAGTGTGCTTCCAACTGCATCCATTGTCATTGGTTGGTTGCAAACACTATATAGGATTAGATAGAGGAGACTTTTTGCTGGCTTGTGCCCTTCAGGGCCAGCCAGGCTAGTATCACCCTATTTTTTGGAGCCTCATCAATTGCATTGTAGGTTAGCTTCCTGCATTGTAATCGCTCCAAAAAGTTTGTGATACTATAGCTTTCAAACTTTGGACACATCCTTTCCTTTCCCCCCACCCAAAAAAAAAAGGAAATAAAGTTCACCAAACACTCCACTTTACAGTTGTCTAGGCCACATTAGATCATATTAAAGTGTAGTACACACACTCTTAGCCAAATTAGTGTTTCTTATACTGGTTAGCAGGTGTTCAGGAATAAGAACACTAAGCCACCCCTTTTTTACTTTTCTGCCTATCTTTATCAGTCTACCAAGATGAAGAAGGCAGGGAGTAAGGCACGTGGTCGTGGCCGTGGAGTTTCAGCAGGGAGAGGACGGGGGGATTCAGCAGGGAGAGGACGTGGGGATTCGGTATCTGCTGCGGCCACCAGTGACCCGGCATCCCCCACTTTTACCAGGCAACAGTCCTTCATGCGCAGCTTTGTAGGACCTCGCCGTACCCCACTGCTGCGTGACGAACAAATTGAAGCCATTGTCGGATGGATGGCAGCTAACGCATCCACTTCAATGACTTCCGCATCCTCCCAAGGCCAGAGCACTGAAGAGCAACCATCTGTCTCTTCACCACCTGCCAAATTGCCCAGGCAGTCTGAGAGCCCTGGACAGGAGCCATCTCAATCTTTACTTCTGTTCTCAGAATCTGTTGGCTTGGAAAGAGGTGGCCAGCCAAGCAGCATTCTAGAGCGTGAAGAAGAGGGAGTATGCAGTGATGCACAACTGCTTTGTCCCTCTGAATCTGAAGAGGCGGGTGGGCCAGTGCCTATGGTCAGCACACCTCAGTATGCATCAGATGATGATGATACTCAGTTGCCAATTTCTGGTGCGTACGGTGCTGGCAAGACAACCCAGGACCAGCCGGTGCTTGAAGAGGGGAGTGGAGATGATGATGAGGTCCTTGACCCATCATGGCGTCAGCCACAGGAAGGTGGTGGGAGCAGCTCTGAGGAAGAGATTCCCCAAACGGCCAAAAGAGGAGGGAGAGGGCGGAGGCAGACTTGGTTGCCTGTAGCCTCCACTTTGGCACCCGTGAGGAGCAATCCTCTTCCAAAACACAAAACGGGCGCTCCCAGGACTTGCAGTGCGTGGTCTTTTTTTGACACAGTTGCAGATGACATTTGCTTTGTCAAATGCAAGCTGTGTCATCAGAAAGTGAAACGAGGCAAAAATGTGACCAACCTCAATACCACAAATATGTGGAAACATGTGCGTACCAAGCACGAGGTGGAGTTACACAGACACACTGAAGATGTAGGCCAACCTTCAGCAGCACCTACCACCTCTTCAGCTCGTGTTGGGGCCTCTTCCTCCAGCTCACACACAGCTGGTTCGGATTCCTCACTGGAACGCCATGGAAGAACCACTGCCACTGTTGTCCAGAGACCCAGTGAAATTCCACCCACTGAACCACGTTCGCAGTCATCAGCACCCTCCCAGGCCACTCACCAGCAACCGGTAGCACAGGCATGGGAGAAAAAGCGGCCATACTCGGCAAACCATCCCCGAGCACTGGCTCTGAATGCCGGCATTGCCAAACTACTGGCCCTTGAGATGCTGTCATTCAGGCTGGTGGAGACTGACACATTCCGGAACTTTATATCATTGGCAGTTCCACAATACAATGTGCCCAGCCACTTTTATTTCAGCAGGCAAGCTGTCCCTGCCCTGCAAAAGCATGTGGAGGGAAAAATTAAAAATGCGCTACTAAATGCCGTCAGTAGCAAGGTCCACCTGACCACCGATGCGTGGACCAGTAGCCATGGACAGGGACAATACCTTTCCCTCACTGCCCATTGGGTCAATGTTGTGGAGCTGGGTACAGATCTGGAGAGTGGCTCTGTACGTATTCTGCCAACTCCAAGGATTGCAGGAATGCAGTCTGTACATATTGAGTCCTCCTCCTACTCTAGTTCCTCGGAATCAGCACTGCGTGAGCCTGTTAGGCCAGATATGAGCACAGGTGTGGCCAAACGTCAACAGGCCGTCCTTAAATTAATTTCTTTGGGGAATCGGAGCCACACAGCACAGGAGCTCTGGAATGCCATCAAGCAGGAGAGCGATGTGTGGTTTGTGCCAGCGAATCTCCAGCCAGGTGTGGTAGTGAGTGACAATGGCCGAAATCTAGTAGCAGCTCTGGGCCTAGGCAACCTCACTCACATACCATGTCTGGCACACGTGCTCAATTTGGTCGTGCAGAGCTTTCTGAGGGACTATCCGGATCTTGATGCACTGCTGCACAAGGTTCGCCTAGAGTGTGCTCACTTGCGGCGTTCCAGCATGGCAAGATCGCGCATTGCATCTCTGCAACGCCGATTCCGCCTGCCAGAACATTGAATCATATGTGACCTCCCCACCAGGTGGAATTCAACGTTACATATGTTGGAGCGGTTGTGTGAGCAGCAGGCAGCAGTAATGGAGTACCAGCTGCATCAGGCGCAAACAAGTCTCACTGTGCGCCGGACACACTTCACCACCACTGAGTGGGCCACTATGAGGGACATCTGCCAAGTTTTGCGTGCCTTCGATGACTCCACGCGGATGGCCAGTGCAGATGATGCACTAATCAGCATGACTGTCCCCCTCATCTGTCTGCTTTAAAAAACCTTACAAGCACTAAGTGAGGAGGTTTTTGAAGAGGTCGAGGATGAGCAGTCAGAAATGCCATCTGCTTCTGGCAAGTCTGCTCAACGTGCTTCCACACAAAGGCCCAGGCAGGGGACACTTAGTGAGGAGGATGACGAGGAGTCAATGGAGGAGGAGGAACACATCTCTCCAGAGGAGGGAGGTACACAAGGCTCTAGTAGTCAGTGTGTACAGCGAGGGTGGGGTGATGCTGAGCAGGCAGAGATGCTGCCTCAAGCTGGGGACAGCGTTTCCGGTCCAGTTGGCAGTCTGCAGCACATGGTTGATTTCATGCTGCAGTGCTTGTTAAATGACCGCCGCATCGCCAACATTCTCCACACGGCTGATTATTGGGTGTACACCCTCCTAGATCCTCGCTACCGGGACAACTTACAAAGCCTCATACCACAGTTGAACCGGGAGCGAAAAATGCGGGAGTACCAAGAAACACTTGTGCAGGCCATCATGTTCTCCATTCCCCCCACAAGTGTTGCTGGTAGTGCTTTTCAAAGCAGCCATGTGGGTAGAGGCAGTGGAGGAAGCTCTGCACAAAGAGGTAGCAGAGGCAGTGCCGCAGGACAAGGCAAGGCCAGTATGGCCCAAATGTGGAAAAGTTTTGTGGGACCGCCACAAACGGCTACACCATCACAGACGGCTCCAGTCAGCAGGAGGCAACGTTTCCGTCAGATGGTGACAGACTACTTGTCGTGCCCTGTTAGTGTTCTCCCAGACGGCTCTTCCCCGTTCAAGTATTGGGTCTCTAAGCTGGATACATGGCCAGAGCTTAGCCAGTATGCATTGGCGGTGCTGGCTTGCCCTGCTGCCAGTGTATTATCGGAACGTGTCTTTAGTGCTGCAGGTGGTGTGGTAACAGACCGTCGCACGCGACTATCCGCCGATAATGTTGACCGGCTTACTTTTGTGAAAATGAACAAGGCCTGGATCTCACCTGAATTTGCCAGTCCTCTTCCAGAATAAATAATTGGCTGGCAACAGGATCCAGGTCTCCTGTTGTGTTCATGTTTCTATGACCTGAACTTTATTTCCTGGGCTACAGCAACGCCCGTTGTTGCTCAGAAGTGCTGTCCGCACAGAAAAAACACTCGCTCATGTGTAAGTGGGGTTCGGTAATGTCAGCTGATCCCCTGCTGTGTGTACGGCAAACTCTCCTGCTGCCTACAACTTCTGACTACCTCTGATTTAATATGTTCTCTGATTTGCCCTCTGTCTCCACTCTGTTTTGAGTATTTCCTCCAGCCTACAACACCGCCTGTTTCTGCTCTCAAGTGCCGTCTGCACAATCCACACTTGTTCCTGTGGTACCTGGGTCCTGTAACATCTGCTCATCTCCAGAGTTGAGCACGGCAATGTCTCCTGCTTTGTCTACATTCCCACTACTTGTAGTGGAAATGTGGACAGAGCAGGAGACATTGCCTGACTCACCTCTAGGGAGAAGCTGCTGTTACAGAACCCCAGTAACACAGGAACCAGTGTGGGTTGTGCAGACGGCATTTCAGAGCAGCAACTGGCGTGGTTGGAAGCCAGCGGAAATACTCGAAACAGAGTGAAGACAGAGGCCTAATTGGAGTACGTTGACAGTTAGTAGTAGTCTAGAAACAATCGCAAACTGCCACCAAGTAGGCCTCGGCCTACTACCTGATTTTTCCTGGGCTCCGACACCGCCAGTTGGTGCTCAGAAGTGCTGTCCGCACAGACAAAACACTCGCTCATGTGTAAGTGGGGTTCGGTAACGTCAGCTGATCCCCTGCTGTGTGTATGGCAAAGTGTCCTGCTCCCTCCACAGTCAAACAACCTCAGATTTACACCTGGCTCCAAGTAGGCCTCGGCCTACTACCTCATTTTCCCTGGGCTCCAACAACGCCAGTTGGTGCTCGGAAGTGCTGTCCACACAGAAAAACACACTCGTTCATGTGAAAGTAGGGTTCGGTAACATCAGCTGATCCCCTGCTGTGTGGAGGGCAAACTGCTGCTGCCTCCAAATTTTAGCTACTTCAGATTTAAACATTCTCTGATTTGGCCTCTGTCTCCACTCTGTGTCACGTCCGCCATGTCTGCCATGTCTGTTTGTCTCAAGAACTCCTGGAGCGATGTGCATGCGCATGTTTTGTCTGCTGTCCTGCATGTTCGATAGAGCTGTGTGCAGACTCACCTCATGTCTGAGCTGCAGGATCCCTGCGTTTCTGCTCTGCCTTCTGTGATCTTCTCGTCATGTCTGGAGTCCTTGATCATGTGATGTTTCTTAAGATCCTGCACTGTCTGGTTCTGCAATCATCTCGTCATGTCTAGAATCCCGGATCATGTGTTCTTCCTAGGATCCTGCACTGGTTGGTTCGGTGATCATCTCGTCATGTCTGAAACCCTGATCATGTGACGTTTCCAAAGATCCTGCACTGTCTGGTTCTGCTATCATCTCGTCATGTCTAGAATCCCGGAAGTGCTCCCCTGGTCCTGACCTGGAGGAGGAGGTGCTATGCCCTATATCAGGCCGCCTCTTCCTATGCTCAGGGCCTGATTATTGTGTTGCTTCCCTGCAAGGCTCTGGGTCTGTGGGGTTGCTCCCTCTATTCTGTGCCCTTGCACTTTGCTCTGTAGTGCGTCTCTGCACACGCTCCGTGCTCGTATTCCGCCTCTTGTCTTGTGCCATGTTTGTGTTTGCCTTGCTTTGCCTTGTAGTCCTTCTGCTGTTCTTTGTCTTAGTCTGTTTTGCTATGTCTCGCCTTAGCTATGCTGTGACTTGTAGTCCTTCCTTTGTTCTCTGCCTCGCCTGTTTTGCCATGTCTTGCTTTTGCTATGCTTTGACTTGTAGTCCTCCCTGTGTTCTCTGCCTTACTATTCCTTGCTTTGTGTTCCTCCCTATGGTCTCAGTCTTTGCTTGCTCTGCCTCGCTCTCTCCTATGGTGCTCTGTAGTGCTCCCTGGCACACGCACCATTTCTCCTCTCCTTAGTGCTCGTTTCTTTGTCTAGTCCCAAGGTCTTCCCTTGGCCCGGCTCTGGGCTTCTGCCTACGCTCCGCTGCTAGACTCTGTCCTCTCTCTGACCTGGCTCTGTTTCTGCCTGTATTCCTTGCCTTGTTCCCTGCCTTGTCCTTGCATTGAACCCCGGCGTGGGTTCCCCTTGGCCGTCTCCTGTGCCGTGGTAAGTGCCACGTGTTTGTGTACAGCCGTGTGTACTGGCCAGTGTGGCGTGCCCCCTGCGTGGCTCCTAGCATGCAGCCCTTCCTTGTGCCCTGGCGTGGCTCCTAGCACGCACCCTGCCTTGAACCCTGGCGTGGCTACTAGCACGCACCCTGCCCTGAACCTGGCGTGGCTCCTAGCACGAAGGTTCCTTTGCCCCCTCCTGTGCCTTAGTCGTGCCTCGTGCTGACGTTACAGCCGTGTGCATTGGCCAGTGAGGTGTGCGTCCCTGCGTGGCTCCTAGCACGCAGCCCTTCCTTGTGCCCTGGCGTGGCTCCTAGCACGCACCCTGCTCTGAACCCTGGCGTGTCTCTACACGCACTCTGTCTTGTGCCTTGGCGTGTCTCTACACGCACTCTGTCTTGTGCCTTGGCGTGTCTCTACACGCACTCTGTCTTGTGCCTTGGCGTGTCTCTACACGCACTCTGTCTTGTACCTTGGCGTGTCTCTACACGCACTCTGTCTTGTACCTTGGCGTGTCTCTACACGCACTCTGTCTTGTACCTTGGCGTGTCTCTACACGCACTCTGTCTTATTCTATGCTTTGGCGTGGCTACACACGCACCCTGTCTCGTTTGCGAACCTTGGCGTGTCCCCTACACACGCACCTAGTCTTGAACCCTGGCGTGTCCCCTACACACGCACCTAGCCTTGGACCCTGGCGTGTCCCCTACACACGCACCTAGCCTTGGACCTTGGCGTGTTCCCTAAACACGCACCCTGCTTGGATATATGTCGTGCCTCCTTGCCTGAACCCTGGTTTGCCTGCTGGAAGCCCGGAACCTGCCGACCGTTGCCAGAGGTCCGGAACCAGATGACTGCGGCCTGATGTCCGGAGCTGACGTCCGCAGCCTGATCCCTGGACCCTGTCGGTTTGCCAGCAGTCCGGAGTCCGATGCCATCATGCCATTACCTATGCCTAGGCGTGCCATCTGGCACGTACCATGTTATGGACCTTGGCGTGCCCACGCGCGCACCTTGCACGTTTTGCTTGTTTTCTCTGTATGTGATCTTGTGTTATTCTAATGAAGATACCTTGCACCTACGTCTAGTCTCGTCTTGCTTCCTGCTCGTCCTTGTCGTCAGACACTCGTCTAGTGTCCCCTGAGCCGGCCGTCTGGTCCCAGCAGTCGTGGTGGCTCACCCCCTTGGTCTTGCCCCTGACACTCCCTGTATAGGGGGTGGATTTTCACAAGGTCAGCTCGCCCTCGGTGGGTGGGTGCCACGGCCCAGAGGGTCCACTCAAAAAATGGGCTCAGCAGGAGCTGAGTCCGTCACACTCTGTCTCTAGTATTTCCCCTGACCTCCAACACCGCCAGTTCCTGCTCACAGTTGCCGTCCACGCATTCCACACGTGTTCCTGTGTTACTGGGGTTCTGTTACGTCAGCAGATCCCCCAATGTGTGTCCGCCACTGTCTCCTGCGCTGTCCACCTTCCCACTGCAAGCGGTGGGAATGTGAACAGAGCAGGAGACAGTGGCAGACACACATCAGGGGATCTGCTGACATTACAGAATCCCAGTAACACAGGAACACGTGTGGATTGGGCAGACGGCTACTGTACGCATAAACTGGCGGTGTTGGTAGTCACGTGAAATCCTGGAAACAGAGTGGAGACAGATGCCTAATTGGAGCACATTGACAGTCTGTTGTAGCCTACAAACAATCTAAAACTGCCATCAAGTAGGCCTCGGCCTGCACCCTGGTTCTCCCTGGGCTCCAACAACGCTAGTTGGTGCTCGGAAGTGCTGTCCACACAGAAAAACACACTTGTTCATGTGAAAGTGGGGGTCAGTAATGTCAGCTGATCCCCTGCTGTGTGGAGGGCAAACTGCTGCTGCCTCCAAATTCAAACAACGTCTTATCTTAAACTGCCTCCAAGTAGGCCTCAGCCTACAAAATGACTATCCCTGGGCTCCAACATCGTCAGTTGTTGCTCGGAAGTGCCGTCCATACAGAAAAACACACTCGTTCATGTGAAAGTGGGGGTCAGTAACGTCTGCTGATCCCCTGCTGTGTGGAGGGCAAAGTGTCCTGCTCCCTCCAAAGTCAAAATACCTCAGCTTTACACCTGGCTCCTAGTAGGCCTCGGCCTGCACCCTGGTTCTCCCTGGGCTCCAACAACGCTAGTTGGTGCTCGGAAGTGCTGTCCACACAGAAAAACACACTCGTTCATGTGAAAGTGGGGTTCAGTAACGTCAGCTGATCCCCTGCTGTGTGGAGGGCAAACTGCTGCTGCCTCCAAATTGTAACTACTTCAGATTTAAACATTCTCTGATTTGGCCTCTGTCTCCACTCTGTCTCTAGTATTTCCCCTGACCTCCAACACCACCAGTTCCTGCTCACAGTTGCCGTCCACGCATTCCACACATGTTCCTGTGTTACTGGGGTTCTGTTACGTCAGCAGATCCCCCAATGTGTGTCCGCCACTGTCTCCTGCGCTGTCCACCTTCCCACTGCAAGTGGTGGGAAAGTGGACAGAGCAGGAGACATTGGCAGACAAACATCAGGGGATCTGCTGACATTACAGAATCCCAGTAACACAGCAACACGTGTGGATTGGGCAGACGGCTACTGTACGCATAAACTGGCGGTGTTGGTAGTCACGTGAAATCCTGGAAACAGAGTGGAGACAGATGCCTAATTGGAGCATGTTGACAGTCTGTTGTAGCCTACAAACACTGTAAAACTGCCACCAAGTAGGCCTCGGCCTGCACCCTGGTTCTCCCTGGGCTCCAACAACGCTAGTTGGTGCTCAGAAGTGCTGTCCACACAGAAAAACACACTCGTTCATGTGAAAGTGGGGGTCAGTAACGTCAGCTGATTCCTTGCTGTGAGGAGGGCAAAGTGTCCTGCTCCCTCCAAAGTCAAAATACCTCTGCTTTACACCTCGCTCCTAGTAGGCCTCGGCCTGCACCATGATTGTCCCTGGGTTCCAACAACGCTAGTTGGTGCTCGGAAGTGCTGTCCACACAGAAAAACACACTCGTTCATGTGAAAGTGGGGTTCAGTAACGTCAGCTGATCCCCTGCTGTGAGGAGGGCAAACTGCTGCTGCCTCCAAATTGTAAGTACTTCAGATTTATACATTCTCTGATTTGGCCTCTGTCTCCACTCTGTCTCTAGTATTTCCCCTGACCTCCAACACCGCCAGTTCCTGCTCACAGTTGCCGTCCACGCATTCCACACGTGTTCCTGTGTTACTAGGGTTCTGTTACGTCAGCAGATCCCCCAATGTGTGTCCGCCACTGTCTCCTGCGCTGTCCACCTTCCCACTGCAAGCGGTGGGAATGTGGACAGAGCAGGAGACAGTGGCAGACACACATCAGGGGATCTGCTGACATTACAGAATCCCAGTAACACAGCAACACGTGTGGATTGGGCAGACGGCTGCTGTACGCATAAACTGGCGGTGTTGTTGGTCACGTGAAATCCTGGAAACAGAGTGGAGACAGATGCCTAATTGGAGCACGTTGACAGTCTGTTGTAGCCTACAAACAATCTAAAACTACCACCAAGTAGGCCTCGGCCTACACCATAATTGTCCCTGGGCTCCAACAACGCCAGTTGGTGCTCGGCAGTGTCTTTGGCACGGGGACTCCCTGTTGCCCAGCCTGGTTCCAGCACGCCTGCTGTTTCCGGGTAGTGTCAAGGTCACTATGCCACCAATCCGTTGTCCTGTCGTCTTGCGGCCGGGTTAGCCGACTCTACGGTGCCTGCAGTTTAGGTGACTCCTATGTGGGCTGCGGGAACTGGCACTGAAGGCTGGATCCGTAGTGCCAATGGGACAGGGACCCCCTGTAGGACTGTGGGTTTCGGTAACTGCGGCCAGCTTGCGGCCTGGCTACTTTGCTTTCAATGGGTACCTTCTGCTACCCACCCAGGTTCCAGCACTGTCTGCTGGTTCTCGCCAGAGCCTTTGGCCTAGGTGCCTCCATCTCGGTATCCGAGGTCCAGCACCGTCAGCTGGTCCTTGGTAGTGCTTTTTAGCACAGGTACCTTCTGCTTAGTAACCGTGGTCCAGCACCGTCAGTTGGTCCTCGGTAGTGCCATTGGCTCTTGTTCCTTCTGCTACCCATCCGGGTGCCAGCACTGTCTGCTGGTTCTCGCCACAGCCTTTGGCCTAGGTGCCTCCATCTCGGTATCCGAGGTCCAGCTCCGTCAGCTGGTCCTTGGTAGTGCTTTTTAGCACAGGTACCTTCTGCTTAGTAACCGTGGTCCAGCACCATCAGTTGGTCCTCGGTAGTGTCATTGGCTCTTGTTCCTTCTGCTACCCATCCGGGTGCCAGCACTGTCTGCTGGTTCTCGCCACAGCCTTTGGCCTAGGTGCCTCCATCTCGGTATCCGAGGTCCAGCACCGTCAGCTGGTCCTTGGTAGTGGTTTCTAGCACAGGTACCTCCTGCATAGTAACCGGGGTCCAGCACCGTCAGCTGTTCCTCAGTAGTGCCATTGGTTATTGTTCCTTCTGCTGCCACTACGGGTTCCAGTACTGTCAGCTGGTTCTCGCATGAAGACAACCACCAAGATACAGAACAAAAGACAGAAGAACAAGATGCAGAAGAAGCAAAAGCAGAAGAACAGAAAGCAGAAGAACATTAAGCATAAGACAAAAAATCTGCATAGAAGAAATCAAAATTATAAGCAGAAGAAGACTAAGCAATAAATGGGGGTGAGTCCGTTCCTCCTCGTGGTGCCCCTGGAAAATGCCTGCTGCTGCAGGCCAAACTGAACGCGGACAAATCCTGTTGTAAATCTTTTGTGACAGGCAGAACGTAAGGTGTAATCTTATAACTTTTATAGATAAGTACTACAGGAATGCCTGTCACCATAAGAAAATGAAGAAAAAGAAGAATAGGAAGAAGATGAAGAAATAGCATATGAAAATTAATAATAGCTGAATAAGAAGAATATGAAGAATGGAAAAAAAAAATTAATGGGAAGAAGGTGAAGAAGAAGAAGATGAATAAGGTGAAGAAAAAGTTGATGAAAAAAATGCTACTGCTGCGGATCATGAAGGAGAAAGTGTGGGAGAAGTACAAAAGAAGGTGAAGAGCATGGAAGTTGTGATACATACATATCTGACTAAATATAAAAAAGTTAACATAGTCAATATCTTTTTAACTCCGAACGTCTTGAAAAAAAAATTGGAATTAATGCTATGCCATGTGATTTGAATAAACCACTATGCTTTTAATGTCTCCTCCACCTCCCACAATACATTCTACATGATTCTTATTTGTTTTCAATTATGTAGAATTAGCCAACAAGGAAATAAAGGCCTTTTTTTAATTCCGATACCGGAAGTCCCATTGACTTGAATGGGACTTCCGGTATCGGAATCGGCGATACCCGATATTTTTTTCGTATCGGGCGATACCATCCGATACGATATTTTTGGGTATCGAACGGTATCGCTCAACACTACTTGTGAACCAGCCAGGCTGGGACTGCAGAGTGGCCAGTAAAATTAAAGTAAAAACATCCTTCTATTATTGAGAATGGAGCGAATTTTTAATGAGGAGTAAATTGCAAAGGTGTTTTCTTTTTACAAGCACTTTGGAAGTGTACACATCTATGAACTCAAGACAACCCATTTATTAACATCGCCTAATAATGCCAGTTGTGCACTAAAGTTGATGACATTCTGTGTTCGTACATGACTGATGTCCTTTGTGTAGACGATTTGCATTTCCATTTTTTTCAAAAAGGTTTAGCTAAAGCTTTGCAGGATTTTAAGGCAATTACATAACACTTTAAAGGGAATCCATCAATAGTGTTTTTCTACATAAGTTGAGAGCTGCATAGTATAGGAAAAGAAATCCTGATTCCAGTGATGTATCACTTACTGGACTGCTTGGCGTAGTTCTGATAGAATCTTTGTTTGTCTGAGATAGATGTAGCAAAGCTAAGACTTCAGGACTGTGTATAATCCCGCCCACACACCTGATTGGTTGTGCATACTATTATTTTGGACGAATTACCAATCAGTGTTGGGGGCGGATTTACACAGATTGGCCTGACTGCCTAGCACGTGAGCTGTAGTCCTGTAGTGTTAATATCCTGCTGATAAAACGCTTTTAATATTGAAACTACAACATATGGTCTTATAAGTGATACATCTATAAAATCAAGCTCTCTTGTCCTATTTTATGCTGCTCTCAGTTTAAACGGCCCAACCTGCTGACATATTCCCTTTAAGGATATTTAAAGAATATTTTAGAAGGGCATAAGGTTAGCTGGTACTGTAAAGTTGAAAAATGTGATGATTGTCTGTTTAATCCTGAATATGGTATCTAATTATGTCTTTATTAGACAAGTTAGTTCAAAAGAACAAATGATTAGTTTTCAGCAAAACTATACAGAAATATATTCATTTCAATGTCATTTCAAAAGAAAGGAATGTGCAACAAACATCAGTCAATACTTGGCACTGAGCCAAGCGGCTCTAGAAAAGCATTATGCACATATTCTAAGCTTAATAAAGCTTTAAAGGAAGCATATTTAGTAATAAATTGGATTTTCCATTGGGAACTTTTCTTAGTTTTCTGTCCTTCAAGTTATGCATGTTTAATATGTAGGTTTATGAACTTTGCAACCCCTAAAAATCAAGAATCCCATATTTATTTTCTATAACAAGGCTTCATTATAGTCTGAGAGAGATACAAAGTGAGCATGCTCAAACATTTTATATGAAGCATTCCCACCATTCATCTCTCCATTTTCATCCAGCCTGATTTACGAGGAAGTTGGGAACATAACACATGTCCCTACACGCTCCCCTCCCCCCGTCTTGGACGCCTATTCAATCATTGCTCTGGCCCTTGTCCCACACCTCCTCCTCCTGCTGCTGTTCAGGGTCTTTGCATGGCTCACAAACCCCAGGCACTCTGCTTAGGGAGCACGAGTGCTTCCTTTTTCTTAAAGGGATATCATGTGCTATCATAAAGCATCCCCAGCCAATGGCTCAGAGAAACATATTATTTAAGGCACCTCCAACTGATGGCAGGTGCCTGAGCAACATGTTCACTATGCTTTGTTGCACTCTTGCAAGTTCTCAGGTCCCCTGTATCTGCCAGTACATGTCAATACATATCTGTCCCTCCCGGTACCTGCCTGTACCTGTCTTCACGTACCTGCTGTGTATTCCTGTATTCTCCCCATGCCTGCCTGTATACCAGCCATTACTGCCTGCACCTGCCATGCCAGTCTGTATACCAGCCATTCCTGCCTGTATACTAGTAGTACCTTTCTGCACTTGTGGTGCCTGGTTGTATACCAGCAGTAACTGCCTGCACCTGCCATGTCTGAATATCAGCCATTCCTGCCTGCACCTTCTGTGCCAGTCTGTATACCAGTCTTAGCTGCCTGAACTTGTAGTGTCTTCCTGTATACCAGTCATAATTGCCTTCACCTGATGTGCCAGTTTGTATACCAGTCTTACCTGTGTTCACCTGCTAGTGCCTGCTTGTATACTAGTCGTATCCATAAGCCTCTACCAGTGCCTGTCTGTATACCATCCTTTCCTGCCAGCCCCTGCCATTCCTGTGTTCCTGCTGTAAGGAGGTTGCAGGGGAACCCTCACTTGCCTCCTCTCTTCTGGACATTGTTTCCATATTACATGCGGCACTTCGTCGTTCATTAATGTTTACTATTGTGTGTATACTGTACTGTGAATTTTTTTTGTCATGTATTGGGCATAGGCTTACGAAATAGTATAGAACCATAGGGGAATTAGAGTAGAAGGGGGGCATCATAGAGAATAGAGTAGGATAGATAAGAGTGTCAGTTTGGTATATGCAGCAAGGGGTTATTCAGTGGGGAGTAATTAGAGCAGAGCAGAGCTTAGGGATAAAGTCAGGACACTTCCTGATTAGACAGGAGAAGCCTGGGCAGGCTTGCCCAGGGAAAGGTGTGAGCAGTAGATGAAGCAGATAGCTGGCCATGGGGATACAGCTGCTATGGCAGTAAGGGGCCCCAGGCGGAAGGTAGTGGAGTCAGGCACCAGCTCAACAGGACCATCCCTAAGAAGGATCCAGGGTGGAAGCAGCTGAGATGGCATTCCCGGCACCTTTCTCAATTGGAACCGGACAAGGGGCTGAAAGGGAGCTGGTGATGCTGAAGGTACGGATGGGACAAGGACTTTCCAAAGATATGGCAGGGATTGCTGGGAGAAGGGAGACAGAGTTTCTGCAAAGGATAGAGGCTGCCCGGACGGCAGGGAAAGATAAGAAAATGTCTCTGTGGTTAACCTGTGCTGCCAGTGTGATGAATGCCTTGCTGAATAGTAAAGTTAAACTGTTGGAAAAGAACTGTAATTCTGAGATGTTTGATGGAACTTGGAAGCATAGAGCAGGAGTGACAGAACATGAGAGGATCCTGACAGTAACCGTGAGTGCACTGCTGCGCATGCTGCACATGCAGCGGAAGGGACATTGTATTTTATCTGTGGAGCACCAGGGTGTAGGAACTGTACAGCTAGTTGCCACGATTACCACCCTGGCCGCCTTACATTGTCATGCCTGCTTGTACTAGCTATATTTTTTTTGTGAGTTGTTCCAGATTCCTGCTCTTTGAGAGTCAGCAGCCGTGCATTCAAGGTCTGTCCTGGTGTAGCACCTGGTGTTCATCTTGGGCCAAGTTTAACCCCACCGAAAGGAGCTCTAGTGAAAAGTTCACCTAGTTATGCCCCTCAAGGCTCTCCTTGGACCACGGCACAATGGTTCCACCACTCTCGTTAAGGTGCTACAATCACAATTTCCTGTGCTGCAGATCTAGCAGGTCTCTGAATGCTGAGCTGTGTAAAACCCCATCCACACCATTGATTGGCTGTTTTTTGTGTACCCTGTGCATAGGCAGAAAGCTGACAATCAGCGGTGGGGTTGGGGTTGGACTAGGAGGCACAAGACACCTAGTGCTGAAATGATAATCTCCATGCTAGTGGATGGTAATGTAGTGTACGAAGCAGGACACTGTGATTCTTTTGCCCAAGGGCAAAAATATACCCTGAGCCAACCCTGGACTATTGCCTAACTTGATTGCTACAAGGGTATTCTTAACTTTTCCTTTCTCCATCACAATGCCAAGAGCAGGGACAATAACGACCGACTTGTTGCTATCATTCTTTTATATGGGGCCATCAAGTTGCAGCTCTCTGGTATATGCCTTTAGATAAAGGTTGATCTGGCAGAGAGTTTAGAGGTTATATCGGCTTGGCAATGCCCATCTCCTACTCTCACGAAGCTGTGTAAAAGTAAAAATAAAATGAGCAAAATAAAATGCACAGCTGTGAAACAAACTTCATGGTTTGAAGTAAACTTTAGAACTTCCTCTCATGATATTATTTTGTAAGCCAAGTTCTGTACAAATGGGTATATGTAATGCCCTGCGGTTCTTGTGCCAGGAGCTTGCCACATTGTTGCCAGGTAGAGTACCATAACTTTGCCTATGTGTTTCTTGCTAAATGTAAAGATTTCTTCCTGAAATGTCAACTATTACCTTTCTACTTTCCCATGGCTGAGTCTGAAAATCTGCATTAAAGCTGCGCCAGCACAAGAGACTTTTGAAATATGATTTTGCCAAGTCCGACGGCGTGCATTACTAATCTAAATTAACAAGCATTTACCTTCGGAAATCCATTGCTGGACATACATCAAGTAAACAAACCAGGAATTAAGGATATTGTGTTGTGATTGAATTTTGCAGTTTTGTCTCTCCTACGTATTTTAAGAAAATGACAATGACTATACAGTATATACTTGGCATGATTCATGATCGTCACTGCTGACTGGCATCAACACAGGACGCGATGTTCACTTTGAAAGATCAAGTCAACCTTCAAAGTCTCTTGTCTAAGATTGATTGTTGATTTTTCATTGATTTGGACCAGTCTCGTACACCTTTCAGAAATCAAATACAGCTCCCAAAGCATCTACCGCTCCATCCTTGTGCAAAATGAGCTGGTTCTTGTTGTCCCAAATAGTGATGAGAGTACTTGCTCAGATAACAGGCTATCCGAGCAAGCACAGGTGTTATCCCAGTATTTTGTGAAAAATGAGGATGAATGAACTCATGGAGATCAACATCCAACACTGCGGAGACACCATCACATGTTTCTCAATGCAGTGATTGTAGAGCAATGCCCCCATCCCTTATGGGAAATATGTAAAGCAATGGGATGAAACTGAATATTAGAAAAAACTTTTTGACAGTTAGAGTGATCAATGAGTGGAACAAGCTGCCACGAGAAGTGGTGAGTTCTCCTTCAATGGAAGTCTTCAAACAGAGGCTGGACAGACATCTGACTGGGATGATTTAGCGAATCCTGCTTTGAGCAGGGGGTTGGACCAGATGGCCCAGGAGGTCCCTTCCAACTCTACGATTCTATGATTCTATGATTCTATGATTCTAAAAACATGCAAAATACAAGCCGCGGAGACACCATCACGTTTCTCAACGCAAGCAATGACTAGCCAGGTCTTTCACCGGGAAGGAACAACCACGGGAAGGGCAGTCTCCAATGAAGGAAACCACCTGTGCCAAAACATGGTATCCATCCACAGACAGCTGTTTCGGGGTATTGCCCCTCATCAGTGTGGAGTAGGAAACTGACCAGTAGGAACAATGCCTAGTAGAAGACTGATGAGGATGAATGAACTCATGGAGATCAACACCCAACACTGCGGAGACACCATCACATGTTTCTCAACGCAGTGATTCTAGAGCAATGCTCCCATCCCTTATGGAAAATATGCAAAAACATGCAAAACACAAGCCGCGGAGACACCATCACATGTTTCTCAACGCAAGCAATGACTAGCCAGGTCTTTCACCGGAAAGGAACAACCACGGGAAGGGCAGTCTCCAGTGAAGGAAACCACCTATGCCAAAACATGGTATCCATCCACATACAGCTGTTTCGGGGTATTGCCCCTCATCAGTGTGGAGTAGGAAATTGGCCAGTAGGAGCAATGCCTAGTAAAAGACTATGAAAAATGAGGATGAATGAATTCATGGAGATCAACATCCAACACTGCGGAGACACCATCACATGCTTCTAAACGCAATGATTCTAGAGCAATGCCCCCATCCCATAGTATTTTTGGCGTGCTCAAATAATATGCTAGAGTCCCTGAGGCTCCATGTCTCGCGGCTGGTAAGGCAATCCCTGCATGTGTTGCGACTGTCTAAGGTTACTTTCACACTTGCGTTTTTTGCGCTGTGCTGCGTGCACATCATGCGTTTTTAATGCGTTTTGTTTTTTGCTCATTGTTTTTTTAAAAAAATGCATGCGGTTTTTGTGCTGATGTGCGTATGACCATCCGCACTTCAGCGCCCCCATAGACTTTTATGGGTTTTGGGTGAATTTCGTGCGCATTGCGTGCGCATGCGTTTTTTTGAGATAGGTCGGACGCACAAAAAATGCAACACGATGCATTTTGTGCACCCAGGCTCACACTGCAAAAAAACGCATGCGCATACAAAAACGTACAAACGCATGACAATGCGCACCCATGTTAAGTATAGGGAAAAAACCGCATGTGCATTTATGCGCAAAAACGCAGCGCAAAAAAACGCAAGTGTGAAAGTAGCCTAACAAACAGGCAATCCCTACATGTGATGCAACTGTCACAGCCGCGAATCATGCAGCCGTGGGGACTAGAGCATATTTTTCGAGCATGCCCAAGATATTTGGATAACACCAGAGCATGCGCAAAAAACACGTTATCTGAGCACGTTCAATCATCACTAGTCCCAACTTCTTCCCTTCTTTTGTAGGTGAGAAAATTGACTTTAGCCTTTGATGATTTCTCTCTCAATTGTCTAGTAATACATACCAACATTGCTGTTAGCCAAAGAAAGTGGTCTGCTTTCCACTTTGTGAACACCCCAAATCACCATGGACTACCCACTGTTATGCCAGTGTAGCCACTCACTTGGAAAATAGGTAACATTAAAATCTGCAGCTGACCCTGCCAGTTCCTGTACAGACTAGAGATCCTTATGCTGCAGCCTCTAGTGGTTTTACCATAAGCTGAGATAGCCCTAACTGTTGTGAATTTACTTTCTGGCCTACCAATGGTTGCTAGTGAAGATAGTGGAGCTGGTTATATTGACAGAGGGGTCGCGAGTTCTCTTTCTGGGCTCCCTCTGGTGGTTACTGGAGGTAATGGAGCTGATCTGATTAACAGAGGCTTGCCACCTTAAGACATCCGACTCCCTCTATCCCCTTAGTTTCCAGCTCAATCCCTGCATGCTCAGCTAAGTGTTCTTTTGCTATTGTTCACATTTGATTTGGTTTTGTCTATTTCAGTTTTGTGTGGTCAGCCAGCTCCGGCTGGGACTGTGCTGAATCTCCATCCATATGTTTCTGCTTGTGCCAGTTTGTTTTTGTCCCTTACTAGATTGGCCTCTTTTTGCTCTGCTTTCAGAATATACCAGAGTGCTGATATAGTGGGAGTGAAGTCGTGCGACTTCAGTATTTCTCTATCAGACGTGTTGGACATTTTTTGCAGGTTTTTTGCGTGATTGCAGACAGTGTCTTTCCTTTCCTGTCATGTCTAGTTAGTGTGGGCCCCATCATTTGCTCAGTCTATTTTCCTACCAGCGTTTGTGTTTTCATCTTGTCTCACTGACAATATATGTTTGGGGGCTATCTATTCCTTTGGGGTCTGCTCTGGGGCAGTTTAGATTTCACCTTTCTTGCTTTAGGCTTATTTAGTTCTCCGGCTGTGTCGAGGCGTCTAGAATCATCGTAGGTACGCTCCACGGCTATTGCTAGTTATGTGGATAGGATCAGGGGTCTGCAATCTGCTTAGTTACCAACATCTCTGGTTTTCTGTGGCGTAGCTTGGTCTCACTCTCATCCTCGGTGACCCAATCATAACACCTAACCACAGACAGTTGTTGGCAACTTGGACCTATGTTGCCTGAAAGGCCATCGAGTGCAACTTGTTCCTCCTAAAGAATGGGAGGGCAGAGCAGAGTGTAAATTACCTAGAGAAGGGAAAGTGTGCTGAAAAAGAAAAAGATCCAGAGTGAGTAAAACAAACCATGAAATACAAAATAAAGGGATGTAGTGCGTACTGTTAGAGAATATGCCACCTACTTCCTAAAAAGAAACAAAAGATATGTGTAGGGTAAAGAACATAAACAGCAAAGAGATAAACCCTAGCTGGTCTTTCACTGACTGGTTTAAACTACAACAAAATGAAACTATCACCAGCAGTAAATACCAGCAGGGAAAATGTATATAAAGCTGCACTCAAGGGATGATAGGTTAGACAAATGAGTAAATGAAAACACCTCTTACCCTAAAAAGACTGAAGCAACGATAACAGAACCTAAACACCCAGAGAAAAAATGTATCTGCTGTGGTTCGGCGGAGAGAAAAGTCGACTACAAAGCACAAGCTGAAGGGTTTGAACCCAGATGCATGACACCCAATTTGCCTGGATTGGGACAATACTATCAGTTGCAATTATGGAGATGGGAGAGGGCATATTTACACCGCGGTAAGATTAAGATTTGGGGAAAATTCTACTCATTACTGAAATTATGAGCAGCGTTAGGAGACTTAGTAATCAATAGTTATAAAGTGTCAGTCAGTGTAACCACTCTCCTGAATAGGGCAAATCCTCTGTAAGCATACAGGGCAAATTTCTAAGCTACAGCAATCTGAATCTGTTGGAAAGAAGAACTAAAGGTTCCCACAGACATTAGACAAAAGTCAACTGAACCCACATATTTCAGATTACGTCAGGAGACATAAGAATTGAACAGTTGGAAATCAATTGCCCTATTGTTAGGCTCACCAGGTGAGGCAGACTCTCCATACCTCAGGTCCCGGTGGGCAAACAAACCCCAGGAGCTGCTGCAAACAGTAAGTAATCTGGGCAGCAAGGACATGGCACACACAGCAATCTCAGGAACAGTAAGACTGATGGAATGGAGTCCAGCAGGGATGAAGGCAAGCACAGATGGGGGAGAACACCAAACATATGATTAGAGACTCAATCCCAAGACACAGGTGTGTACCTTAATGAGCCTTAAATAGATCTAGGGAGATGATGTCATTGATCCCTGCTGGTCAACTTGCACAACCAAAAGTGGAGCACAGCAGAGGGCAGTGGAGCCAGGGGAAGGAGGCTGAGCGCAGGATACCTTGGAAACTGGTATGTAACACTTATTCTTTTGTTTGGCAGAGAGATAAACCATTGCTAGAAGGTTCTAGTGGCAGACCTTTCATGGAAAACACAGGAACACTTGGCCAAGTCGAGTAGAGGGGAGCTCACTGTCAGCTTACAGATGCCTAATGTATAAAACCACTTACATGAGGCTTAAAGGGGTTGTTTCGGTGCAGATGGAATATCCAACTCCAAGCTGCTGAGCTCGCTGAGTGACTGTGGTGCTGCCAAGCACTGCAACCAATGTCAGACACTCTAAGCAATAGCAGAGACTAGCTGGTGGACCGGGGGAAGGTGAGTACCGCGTGTTTTTTTCTTGTAAAGAGAGGGATGAATTATATTTGAAAGTGAACAACCCCTTAAAGTACCTACTGTTTTCTATTCACTGACAGCAAGTAGAGATGACGACAAGTTAAACCATTAGTTTATGAAAGATTGGGAAAACGTTTGGTCATAATAGCTCTGCTGCATCTAATGTACAGTAATGAAAACTTCACTTCATGGAATCACAAACTTAAGGAAGTTTAAGGAGAATATTTTTGGGTTTTTTGCAAAATGTTCAGAATAGGTTAAGAAAGTAAGGAAGTATTACTCGCCTCGGGCCGTCACCTGTCGTTACCGACCCTACACTGCTTGGGTAACCCACTAGTCTTCATCTCCTGCTGCAGAGATCACATTCCATCAGAGGGACATGTGAAGGCTACAGCCAATCAACGACTTCAGTGGTGATCCTCTGCACCCTCTGATTGGCTGCAGCGGTCACTTGCCCTTGTGATGGGACATCATCAATGCAGGAGGAAGTAAGAACTATGGAAGGTCCAAGAGGATCAATGCAGTGAGATGCATATTGTTTCTTTCATTTATTTAACCCATTATTGTAAAAAAAGTCTCCCCAGACAACCCCTTTAATTTAAAGTGATCTTCCTAAAAATCAGCACCCACCAACCAGCATCCCTGTTATGCAAATCTGCCTAGATACCTAATTCCAAGCATTAGCACAGCACTATTGGCAGAACTAAAAAGCCTAGCAACCCGGAGACTGAATACAACTACAACCTCCATGCTCCCTTTAATTATTTGCCAGGGGCTCCCGTGATACCAGCAGACGCACACAACCGTAATAGCCGATCATATGTGCATATTCCTTGTGAGAGCAGCAGATCACAAAGTAAAGCCTAAATCATTAATAATATTCAGAGGTGACAGAGCTAAAGCCCCGCGGACACTGCGACACTATAACTCCCTGGATGATGAGAGTTATACTCTCCCAGCAGCAGGAGGTATGTATACAGTATACATCTTTATAGAGAGGGGAGTGAGATTATACAGATGTAGCAGATCTGAATATGTTGCGTATAAGATAATGCTATGGGTCTACCGGCAGTCCCATGTAAAACTACAGATAAACTAAAGATATAGCCAGAAGCTATAACCGATGATGCTCTCAGCTCTGCCTTCACTACCAATCATTTTACGTGAATCAGAAGCAGATCTATTACCTATAGTAACAGTTCTGTACATTTTCACCCGCTGGAAAGTTACAGATCAGTCACTTCAGAGGTTTCTAAAAAGGAAACTCCTTAAAGAGAATCTGTTAGTAAGATTAACCCCTAAATACCACATATATAGGCTCACGGGTCTTTGTAACACAAATCCATGGACACCTTTATATCTTTTAACTGTTGCTGCATTTCCGATAAATTAATGTTGTTATTTATATTCAAATGAGATATTAAATTTAACTTGTCACATGAAAAAAAGGCTATTAACCTGCAGATATGGATCTATTCTGCTGGTTAATGGCGTTCGAAACCTTCCTGGCGCCCGTACTTAGAGCCCGGCTGCCAGGAGGAATTGAACTATTGAATCCTTAATTTGCTGATTAGTCTTACATCTTCAGGTTAATACCATTTTTTTCAAATAACAAATTCACTTTAAGTGCTCTGGGCGTGTCAAAGCACTTTCAGAGTCTGTTTCTCCGATCAGCACTAGATTCTTTAGCTTGGTCCATATCAAAGAGCTGCATGCTCATATATGTAGTTAACAGTGGTTGGCCTAACTGATAGATTCCTTTAAAACACCCCCAAAAATATTCTATTAGGAGATGATTGCCTTTACTGGAGTGGGAATTTGTGGATGTCCATGGACATGACACTACTGATAAAAGGTAAAATACATGAGCATCTCACAAATGAGACTGCAACCTATGTAACCTGCGTGTGCTGTTTTGGGGAGTGTTCCTCCTTAGAGAAGGGTCTTAAAACGTCCACGGTATGTAATCTTACCTTCTGATATGTGTCTGTTCCTAGCGCTCAAAAAATCCCTAAGCAAGAGGAAGGGAAATACTCTCTGCCCCTATATCCCCCTTTATTTTTTGAATGGGGGAACTACAAAAAATAACACAGATCACAATCTACCGTTATTTACAAAAATGTTCAATTTATTTCCATAATTTGTAATATTCTATGCAAGAACATGGAAGCATAAAATGTAACAAACAAACTGCTTTTGCCCCCTAATCTCTGAGCAGTATAATGTAGGGGCAGAGAGCCTGATTCCAGTGACATGTCACTTACTAGGCTGCTTGCTGTAGCATTGATTACGTCATTATTGTATCCGCAGTAGATTATCACTAGAGGACTAGTAAACCTGCTAGCAGATAGTCTAACCACGCCTCCGCTACTGATTGCCAGCTTTCTGCCTATGCAGAGTGTACACAGAAAGGAGTCAATCAGTAGTGCAGGTGGAGCTATACAGGACTCAGCATTCAGAGATATGCTAGATCTGCAGCAGAGAAAACTGTGATTTTAATAAAAACTACAGCAAGCAGTAAGTGAAATATTACTGGAATCAGGGTCTGTGACCCTACATCATGACATCATGCTGCTTTTGATAACAGATTCCCTGTAGCAACCATATTACACAAATATTGTAAGCGTGATAAAATCTACATTGACATTGATTGAATGTTAACAATTACTATTGGTATCCGTAGGCTTTAAGAGCATATTAATACCATTGTGTAGTATAATGTTCCCGTAGCTGCACTATGATACACCAAGTATATATGGAACTGGTCCCAGCACCTGCTGCTACGTGACATAAGTAGTGAGCAGCCTCCGATCCTCATTGTGCTGCTCCTGCCCTGGAGTCAGGACTCTGACCTACTATCAGATTGTAAGCTCTTATGGCCACTGCTCTCCCTACTCCTGTTTCATGGCTAATCAATGTTTCGTAGACTTTTATTATTATTATGTTCATAATACAGAATATCTTACTGCCACATACAACATGATTACTAGAGGTGCGCAAATCAATGTGTATGACTTGCTGATCAGCTAAACTAGCAAATACAATGACTGAACGCAGTCGGCAATTATTTGCTGGAAGAGAACAGCAAACATGTTAAATCAATGTATCCATCGCATGGTACATAACAGATGTGAGCAGCTACAATATTTATATGTTGTGATTATTATTATTATTATTATTATTATTATTATTATTATGTGTATCATTATAATTGTCTATATTATTATTATATTATTTAATATTATAATTATAATTATTATTATTAGCATCATTATTTTACTATTCAAATTATATTTTGAATATATTTTTATTTATCATATAATTATTATTATTATTTTACTAGCTTAGAATATTATAGTTTATTATATTTTATTATATTTGTATTTATTTATTTTGTATAATAATAATAACAATAAAATCTAATATATAAAGCTGAAGTATGTGTGTATGTATGTGTATGTGTGTATGTATGTGTGTGTGTATGTATGTGTGTGTATGTATGTGTGTATGTATGTGTGTATGTGTGTGTGTATGTATGTGTGTATGTATGTGTGTGTGTGTATGTATGTGTGTATGTGTGTGTGTATGTATGTGTGTATGTATGTGTGTGTGTGTATGTATGTGTGTATGTGTGTGTGTATGTGTGTGTGTATGTATGTGTGTGTGTATGTATCTGTGTATGTGTGTGTGTATGTATGTGTGTGTGTGTATGTCCAGGATTGGCATCCGCACCATCGCAGCTGCAGCCACAAAATTTTGCACAGTCACACGTCTGGACCCCGAGAGCGTCATAAGCTATGTTGTGAGGTGAAATTTTAACCCCGCGCGTTCCAATTCACCAAACAATTTTGCCCCCATCTACATAATGGTGAAAAAGTGTGTTTATCAAGCCCCGCCCCTCATTATGATGTCATAACGGTTGCCATGGCGACACTGATGTCATCATAGGTTGCAAACCCCGCCCCTCATTATGATGTCATAATGGTTGCCATGGCGACACTAAAGTCATAATAGGTTGCAATGGCGAAGATGCTGTCACAATGGTTGCCATGGTGACGATGTCTTAATAGGTTGCAATGGTGACGGTTATGTCATAACGGTTGCCATGGTGATGATGATGTCATAATGGGTATATGGGCACGGGACTATGGGATGGAGGATGTGTGATGGGTATATGGGCACTGGACTATGGGATGGAGGATATGTATGATGGGTATATGGGCACGGGACTATGGGATGGAGGATATGTATGATGGGTATATGGGCACGGGACTATGGGATGGTGAATATGTATGATGGGTATATGGGCACGGGACTATGGGATGGAGAATATGTATGATGGGTATATGGGCACGGGCCTATGGGATGGTGGATATGTATGATGGGTATATGGGCATGGGACTATGGGATGGCGGATATGTATGATGGGTATATGGGCACGGGACTATGGGATGGAGGATAATTATAATTTGTTCTAACTAACCACAGTTAGTTACTATGCCCGGGCAGCGCCGGGCTCTTCAGCTAGTATATAATAAAAATATAACTCTAGAAGTAAATTATTATTATCATTGCTATTATTATTATTATTATTATTTTAATATTACAGTTATATTTTTATTATGTTTTTATTCCTATATTTTATTATTATTATTATTATTATTATTATTATATAAATATGTACATTTCCTCTCGTAACTCCAACCCCCTTTTCATGTTTTCATACTCCAAAACTATATTTAAAGGTGGTGGCTTTGCACTTAGTTGGCCTCTAAGTCAAATTTAACGACTAATACAGGGAAATTAGTTAATGATGATCCCCATTAGGGACAGGAATTGATGAGAGGACATCTGTCACACTGTGCTATTTGATGTGCAGGGGTGCACCAGTCATCAGGAGCGCGGAGAATTTCGCCTTGTTGCATTTTCCAGCATTTTGGCAGATATACAGTGTCGTCACTTATCAGAATAGGGGCACATTTCAATTTTTTTTGCCTCGAGCGGCAGCAGAGCTCGGTGCATTTTGGTCTATTAATAAGAAATGAACCTTTAGACATAACTCTGCAATGAAAGTTGTGGTTTAAGAGTTCCCCTTTAATGAGCAGTAAACCAGTCTATATAGAAGTTGAAGTACTCACTGGGGGAATAATAAACAAATGTCAGGAAATGCAAAGGAGCAAGTACAAGTGGCACAAGTGGTACAAGTGGGATAAGTGGTACAAGTGGGATAAGTGGTATAAGTGGGACAAGTGGGAAAAGTGGGACAAGTGGTACAAGTGGGATAAGTGGTATAAGTGGAACAAGTAGGAAAAGTGGGAGAAGTGGTACAAGTGAGACAAGTGGGACAAGTGGTATAAGTGGCACAAGTGGCACAAGTGGGAAAAGTGGCACAAGTGGGTCAAATAGTACAAGTGGTACAAGTGGGACAAGTGGTACAAGTGGGATAAGTGGTATAAGTAGCATAAGTGGGACACTTGGAACAAGTGGGACAAGTGGGACAAGTGGTATAACTAGCATAAGTGGACACTTGGAACAAGTGGTACATGTGGAACAAGTGGCACAAGTGGGGCAAGTGGGACAAGTGGCACAAGTGAAACACGTGGCACAAGAGGGACAAGTGGGACCAGTGGGACAAGTTGTATAAGTGGTATAAGTGGCACAAGTGGGGCAAGTGGGACAAGTGGCACAAGTGAAACACGTGGCACAAGAGGGACAAGTGGGACCGGTGGGACAAGTTGTATAAGTGGTATAAGTGGCACAAGTGGTATACGTGGCACACATGGTACAAGTGGAACAAGTGGTACAAGTGGTACAAGTGGCACAAGTGGGATAAGTGGTATAAGTGGTACAAGTGAGACAAGTGGCAAAAGTGGCACAACTGGGATAAGTAAGACAAGTGCTGAAAGGGGGGCATTATAGGACTACATTGTATTAGAGATAAAAGGAGGGAGATGAGGGTCAGAACTGGGGGCTTCAGAGAAGCAATCAGATGAGAAGAGGGAGGTCACTGTAACTGAAGACTGGCAGATAAGTGTGATCAGGTGAGGACAATGGGAGCTCACAGGGGACAGTAAAAATAAGAGCTGACAGGATGCAATACAGTAATAAGCATGCAAGGCGAGCCATGTTGGAGCAGGAGGGGTTAACTGTGCATGCATTTGCCTGTTACAGACAGCAGAGACCAAATTGCAATTCCCTGGCATAGAGGTTTGCAGAGCAGAAGACAGCACAGTGCTGGGTCCATGCTGCTGGAGATTTCTCATGTGCGTACGATAATATATTAGGATCTTGCATGGGTTCTTCAACTTAGCACTTACCTTGAAAAGCCAGCATCACCAGCCAGCGCCTACCACTGGCACAGCTGGCATCTTGCTCTGTGTGGCTCAGCACAATGCTTCCCACCCATCCATTCTCTTCTTCTTCTTCTCTTTTGCAGCCTAAAATATGAGAATCCTGTGAAAGAAAAGTGGATGCAAAGATCTTGTACAAGCACCACCACCATCATCCTCATCATCAGGACCAGGCTGCTCATCATCTCCAGAACTTGCTGCTACTGGGAGCTCAGCTTCTCTCTTCTCTCTCTCCATCCTTCTTTCCCTGGCAATAAATGCAGACTGGATGCCTCTCTTAATGTGGACATGTGCATTTAAAGACCAGGACCTTCCTCTGTCTCATGCCTGCTGCCCCGATTTCTCCTTTTCCCATTCCGCAATCCTCTAAACAAGATCTGACCATGTCCCCATAAGCTTCCTATGCAGGAATGTCCTTTATGGATCCAGCTGCTACTTCTCTGTCTACCCTCAGCTAGAGCCAGCTCCTATCTACCACATCTCGGAGGAATAGCTCTTGATTTGTTTTTTTTTCCTTTTTTGCACACATTTTACATAAGAGATCTAGCAAACTGTCATTATTTATTTTTATTTTTTTCGTATCTTGTGTAATAATAATTGCATCCAGTTCTGGAAGCGGCACAGATGGATAAGTGCATGAAGATCTGATCCATTTAAACGTGACCATGTGGATTACACAGCTTTTGGGGATCAGGTAAGATGAATCTTATGCTAATGGATCTACCTTTTTTTTTCTTATGCAATGCAGAAAGGAAAGGGGGGGGGGGGGTGTAGAATTTTGCAAAGAATTTTGCAAAGAATTGAATGATGTCTGCCAGAGATTAGGATTGCTCTGTGTTCTGCTATGTTCCTGGCTGATGATTGACCTCTTTTTTATGTCTAGAACTCAATGCAAGTTGCTTTAACCCCTTCCAGGGGCTTAGCATAAAGGACATGATCTGGCTATTAAATATTAGTTGTGCCAATAGGGATGTAATAGAGAACAAGTTGCCTTCTTGACCTCTGTGTAATAGAGAACTTGGGCAGAATGCAATACATGATATATCCTATGAGGCTGGTTATTATTACATGCCATGGATTATGCCATGACTCCTGTAATGCCATGTTCTGCCAAGGTCACATGGGCTCCTACAGGACTGGGAGTACCTGTGGCATCCATGATATAAGTGCAATGTTTATACAGACTTGTGCAATAAGTAGATTTATTATATATTTATTTGCTATAGACCTATTACCTTCCCAAAATCTGACCTCCTTGGTGAATGCATGTTGTTGAGCGATGCATAGCAGCTCCAGATTTTGTCTTTAGAAGTCCCTTGGTGTTGGGAAATGTTGTGTATTGCAATGTCAGTGCTAAGCTTTAACTCTACCTGCTCTCCATATGATGCCTGGAGGGATTGCTATGATATTTCTCGTGCACTGACAATAAAAGAAGTCCCCGTTATAAAAGCTGAGTGTGACGTTTGCCATCTCAATACTAGGGGATGCGATTTCGTTTTTGATGCTGTTATATCACGGTTGAAGCAAACATGTAGTTTCTCTTATCGCCACTAGGGTGCGCTAGGCTCCAGGAAAAAAAAATGTCCCTCAGCCCAGAAACTCCATTTCTGTTGTGTTGAGTTTTCTGAATTCTGTATATACATTATACATATGTTAATTGGAAACCATCTCTGTTGTGCGCTGCCTAATAGGGGAACAGATGCGCTGCCAAAAAGTGCGAGTGCCAAAGCGGATGACTGCTGTCCGCTAACCAGGGAGGGGGGGCGGCAGATACCTGGGGACGGGGGGTCATGGTGGAGGGTCCAGGGACGGAGGAGTGGGCTCAGCTCTATGGACACAGCTTTCCTAGTGCGCAGGGAGTGATGGTTCCTGTAAAGAATTACATTTTGGGAAAAAAAAATCAATTTGGGGGTTAAAATATGTATCAGGTGGAAAGAGCAAATCATCTGACCCCAAACAGAAGAATGACCAACCAGGGAGAACCTGCCATGTGTCTCATGTACCAGTCACTGAGTGTGCTACTGAAGGAGGCACTACCACTGTCATCTATCTGTTATCTATTATCTATCCATCTATCTATCTATCTATCTATCTATCTATCTATCTATCTATCATCTATCTATCTATCTATCTATCTATTATCCATCTATCTATCTATTATCTATCTATCTATCTATCTATCAATCTATCATCTATCTATCTATCTATTATCTATCTATCTATTATCTATCTATCTAGCTATCTGTTATCTATCTATTATTTATCTATCTATCTATCTATGTATCATCTATCTATTATCTATCTATCTATTACCCATCTATCTATCTATTATCTATCTATCTATTATCTATCTATCATCTATCTATCTATCTATTATCTATCTATTATCTATCTATCTATTATCTATCTATCTATCTATCTGTTATCTATCTATTATTTATCTATCTATCTATCTATCTATCTATCTATGTATCATCTATCTATCTATCTATCTATTATCTATCTATCTATCTATCTGTTATCTATCTATTATTTATCTATCTATCTATCTATCTATCTATCTATCTATGTATCATCTATCTATCTATCTATTATCTATCTATCTATCATCTGTCTATCTATCATCTATCTATCTCTATATCTATCTATCTATTATCTATCTATCTATCTATATGTTATCTATCTATGTATCTATCTGCTATATATCTATTATCTATCAATCATCTATCTATTATCTATCTATTATCTATCTATGTATCTATCTATCTATTTATCTATCTTCTGTCTGTCTATCATCTATCTATCTATTTATCTTTCTATTATCTATCTATCTATCTATCATCTATTTATCCCATATCTATCTATCTATTTATCATCTATCATCTATCCATTCATCTATCTATCTATCTATCTGTCTGTCTGTCTGTCTGTCTGTCTATCTGTCTATCTATCCGTCTGTCTATCTATCTATCTATCTATCTGTCTGTCTATCCATCTATCTATCTATCTATCATCTATCTATCTATCTATCTATCTCTATATCTATCTATCTATATCTATTATCTATCTATCTATTATCTATCTATCTATTATGTATCTATCTATCTATCTATCTGTCTATCATCTATCTATCTATCTATCTATCTATCTATCTATCCATTATCTATCCATCTATCTAACTATCTATCTACTATCTATCTATCTATCTATCTATCCATCCATCCATCCATCCATCCATCTATCTATCTATAGATCTGTCTGTCTGCCTATCCAGGCTTACACTGTAACATTTAAGATACAGAATCTATCTATCTATCTATCTCTATATCTATCTATCTATATCTATTATCTATCTATCTATTATCTATCTATCTATTATGTATCTATTATCTATCTATCTATCTATCTGTCTATCATCTATCTATCTATCTATCTATCCATTATCTATCCATCTATCTAACTATCTATCTACTATCTATCTATCCATCCATCCATCCATCCATCTATCTATCTATAGATCTGTCTGTCTGCCTATCCAGGCTTACACTGTAACATTTAAGATACAGAAATAATCTTTTATTCTGCAACTAACAGAATCTGACATGTGCTGTAACATTGCTGTACACCATTGACCACTTACTCCGGAGAGACAGACCATAGTACAATGCTTCCATGAAATATGCTGCCTTCACCTTGCAGATACTAAAAGTTTATACATCGGGTTCAGTAAAATTTAACATGATATTATAGTTCTGTGCCAGCAGCTAGTGCCAAATGACTTAGATTATTGGATAGGCTGTGTGTATATGTATATACACACTACACTAGCAAACCTCTATACCCTTACAGCATGCTCCGATGATATATTGAGCGATATTTCCTTGTACATGTTGAGGTCACATTTACTTCACAATTGCTAAAAAGCAGAAAAAGTTGTTAGAAACGGCTCATCGACAGGCGCCATTTTTATGAAAACATTCACTAACCTTTATTTAGCGTCTATACAAAAATGTTAAAAAGGCAACAGATTATTAGCACATAGGCGTTGCCAAAAGAAAAACACAACACATTGGTGCATTGTTAGGTAGCTCTGTCGTTAATGTAGAAAGCCAATACTCATGTGGAAACCATCAGCATGGAGACATTTCCTCTAATTTTTGTTTTACCCCTTAGCATATGGTGCCAGTATTGCAAAAATGCAACTAACCTAGTCCACTCCTCTCCAGCACTGGTCATGGATGGCTGCAACACAGCCTGGGCTTTGATGTATCAGAGGGGACTATATCGTTTTGCCACACAAGTGTGCAGGTCTAGTATAGTCTTCCAATGTGGTCATCTCTGTGGACCACACCTGGGGGGGGAGACTCATAGGGGCAACTTGGTTTTGGTTAATAAGATTGAATCTTAGATTGTAGATAAGTCCCTTCCCTACCTCCCTGAAACCGTCCACCTGAGAGTCTCAGGGGAATGGAGACTTTCCCCACAGCACTCCCAGAGGAAAACTGAAGCATTACACCATTCACATTGATATCATTTGGTGAGGTCACTCCTTGTAGGTGTAGATCCTTGATGTCCTTGTAGGTCTTCTCTCAGTTTGACACTTGTAGGTTCTGACCAGTTGCCTCGTCTCTATCATCCAAGAAAACCATATTAGCATATTTCAAATAGTTTTTTCCCAAAGTCCCCAAATTAAAAGCTGTTTGAGATGGTAACAAATAAGGATTGCAATGAGCGCAGAATAGGTCCAGACTCCATGTTAGGTCCTCCAAGACCTAAGATAGCTTTGCACAATCTACAGTACAATAAGAGGGCAGACACTTCAAGATGTATCCAGGTTACTTATCACATGGCGACCTATAATACCGAGGGACGTTAATTGTAACTTTAGAGAGGAAATCCAGATTACAGTTCAACACTGATTATAGACTGATCCTCCAACTCCATGTACTTGTCCTGTAAAGCCTTCATCCACATCTCATTAGGGTTTATCTCACACCTTCACACCGTCCTTGTATTTGAATTAGGAGGATAAATATCATGGACTCTACAGCTATCATAAAAATAGATTTTTTCGGTCAATACTGGAGCAAGAACGCGGCCAACGATAACCGTTCCCGTAACATAAGACCACCACTGCAGCCAAGAACGGGGTCTACTGAGAATGGCTCAATGTCATGTTTGGCCATAGACATGAAATAACAATTGACTGGATCTTGTTTAAGCTCCAATTTCTTCCTTTAAGTATATTCTCAGATAAGAGTAAGATGTCTGTTTTTCTTATGACATTATTATTTCCTATCTTGGAGGTAAAAATAAAGGATTGTCCAGAAAATTATTATTTTTTCCAGCAAGTGAATGGTTACTCACCAAACCCAGAGAGCTCAACTCATCATTTGCAATTTTTTTTAAGTCACTTTACTTTTTTTTTTTGTCTTATTGCTTTTCTTTGGGTTTTCTGCGCCACATCAATCAAAAAGGTCCCCATGGTTCGTGAGTTTTGTGCGCAATCAAAAATGTTCTTTATTTTTGTCTTTTTACCGTTTTTGCGCCTTTTTAGATCACATCCCGCTAAAACGTCTTTAAAATGTGTGCTAAAATTGCATGCATATATAAAATGACTCAGGAGAGGGAATGGAGTACATTTGAGAAAAAATTTGCGACTTTTTAAAGAGTTGTAATTGATGAATTGGCCATAAACAGCTGAAAAGAAAAAAACGTGCCCATTTTGGCAATCATAAATATCAAACAAACATTTATAAAAAAAAAATACTTAAAGTAATAAAAGCACAAATTGTAAACATAATTTGCAGAAAATACAAAAAAGAATTATCCCATAGAGTTAGCAAAGCCTTTGGAAAATGGAATACACATAAGTATCTTCTCCTTAAGATTCTTAGTTTTTACTTTTCTTTTGTTTTTTTTCTATTTATTGTCGTCTTTCTCTTTTTAATCTTTTCTCTTACCTCCATTTCTTCTTTCTTCATCTTTTACTCCTTTTATTTCAGCTTCTTCCTTTTCTCCCTTTTCACCTCTCCTAACGTTAGAGGAAATATAGATGGAAATTGGAGATAAAATGAAAAAGAAACAGTGACGGAAAGAAAAAGATTGCCTTAAAGTGGTTGTTTACTACCTGGACAGTCTCTTTTTAAATTAAGCAGGCCCCATTGTAAAATAAAAATGATATATCCTCATCTCCTGCACTGGTGAGGTACCAGTAATATCCATGCCTGGTCTCCCGGGGCTCACATGACACTGTTATGCTATTGGAGCCCTGCAGCCAAATAGTGGATGTTATTGGACTCCTGTGCTCTCACTTCACTTGGACAAATTTTGGACAAGTGGAAAAAAGTGAGAAGACAGCAGCCTAATAGCGCCACTGCTTGGCTGCAGGACTCGCCTGGCATAACAATGTCACATGAGCCTTGCGAGATCCAGAGTCAATAGCGCGGAACAGCACCAGTGCGAGAGGTGAGTTATTCTACTCTTATTTTACAAGGGCTGATTCATTTAATAAAGGTTGTCCAGGTAATGTACAACTCCTGTAAAGGTTTGGCCAGAGATTTGAACAACTCCCATGTAGATATCCAGTTGATTGTTTTAGCACTGCAGAATAGGGTCATCCATGAGGATTGTCCTTTCAACATGGGCATCTTTTAAAGCAAATATAAATGTTATGGTAGAGGTATAACCACCATCAGCATTGCCTATAGATGGACAGTTCAGATTTGCACTCTCCAAAGGATCAGAGTGCTCTATTTCAATTGCTTGCATAGCATGGGTTTCGCTACAGCTCAAAGCTTCCTCAGGTGTCCATATATGTGATACCTGTGTAAAGAGCAGAAATGCGAAGTTTGGATTTTTTTTATGTGTCTGCATTTGGCAGAAAACTTTTTAGTCATTTGATAAGGACCAGTCCGAGCTGTTAATTTACCAGACCGCTCTGATGATAGTCATACCTCCTCTATTGTATTCGGGTTATTATAAAGGGAGCTGGAGCAACAACTCATCCAACTTATTTCCCTATTTGGCAACTTATGATTGTTATGTAGGAGCCGTCCTTAAAACATGTGTACGAGTCATGCCTAGCCCATCCGAATGAGTTTTAACATTATTTCAACATTCCAAAACTTTTTGACCTTGGTATCTATTTCTGTCAGCTGCAAACAAATCTTTATGTTTCTGCTTTGTACTTAATACCTTAAGACAGAGTCATGATTAGAAATTCATGGACCCCAATGCAAAGTTTGTAACAAAATCACTCAGCAAAAATATGCTAATCATAATGCTAATGACTAGAGTTGCCGAAAGGTTTGGAAAGTTGTTTGAAACGATCGTTGTTGTATCTGAATTTGCCATATTCGTGCAATATTGGCACCCAATCCGTGCTGAATTTATGTTTGGCGATTAATTCTGAACATATTCGGTCAATTCTTCTCCCATTGACTCCAATGACGTTCAGCTGTGTTTTTCAAATATCGGTTCCGAATACGATCTGCGGCGAATATTTCATTTGCAATATTCGCCGCAGATCAAAATCAGAACTGAATTTTGAAAAATTCGCTCAACTCTACTAATGACTTCCTTTGTGGCAAGGTGGCATTTTGGCTTCTTAAATCATAATGGTCTAGATGCAACTTCTGCCTCTGCAGCTTCTAGCGCTTCACCCCTGAAAGTCATCTCAAGAGTTTATAAAGATGTTCTTACCCCTAGATTGTGGCCATTGACAAAACTAAAAGATTATCCTCACATGATGTCGTCTGTTTAGATCTTAACTATTATTATTATTATTATTTATTGTTATAGCGCCATTTATTCCATGGCGCTTTACATGTGAGGGGGGTATACATAAAAACAAGTACAATAATCTTAAACAGTATAAGTCATAACTGGTACAGGAGGAGAGAGGACCCTGCCCGCGAGGGCTCACAATCTTCAAGGGATGGGTGATAATACAGTAGGCGGGGGTAGAGCTGGTCGTGCAGCGGTTTGGTCGATCGGTGGTTACTGCAGGTTATAGGCTTGTCGGAAGAGGTGGGTCTTCAGGCTCTTTTTGAAGGTTTCGATGGTAGGTGAGAGTCTGATATGTTGTGGTAGAGAGTTCCAGAGTAGGGGTGATGCGCGAGAGAAATCTTGTATGCGATTGTGGGAAGAGGAGATAAAAGGGGAGTAGAGAAGGAGATCTTGTGAGGATCGGAGGTTGCGTGCAGGAAAGTACCGGGAGACGAGGTCACAGATGTATGGAGGAGACAAGTTGTGGATGGCTTTGTATGTCATGGTTAGGGTTTTGTAATGGAGTCTCTGGGCAATTGGGAGCCAGTGAAGGGATTGAAAGAGGGGAGAAGCTGGGGAATAGCGGGGGGACAGGTGGATTAGTCGGGCAGCAGAGTTTAGAATAGATTGGAGGGGTGCGAGAGTGTTTGAGGGGAGGCCGCAGAGCATGAGGTTGCAGTAGTCAAGGCGAGAGATGATGAGGGCATGGACTAGGGTTTTTGCAGATTCTTGGGTAAGGAATGAACGGATGCGTGAAATATTTTTGAGTTGAAGTCGGCAGGAAGTGGAAAGGGTTTGGATATGTGGTTTGAAGGAGAGATCAGCATCAAGGATTACTCCGAGGCAGCGAGCATGTGGGACTGGGGAGAGTGGGCAGTCATTTACTGTAATTGATAGGTTCGTAGGGGGGGTCACGTGAGATGGGGGAAAGATGATGAATTCTGTTTTGTCCATGTTGAGTTTCAGATATCTAGTGGAGAAGAAGGATGAAATAGTGGACAGACATTGAGGGATTCTGGTTAGTAGGGAGGTGATATCTGGTCCAGAGATGTAGATCTGTGTGTCATCAGCATAAAGATGATACTGAAAGCCATGAGATTCTATGAGCTGTCCCAGGCCAAAGGTGTAAATAGAGAACAGCAGGGGCCCTAGGACTGAACCTTGTGGGACTCCGACAGATAGGGGGCGAGGTGAGGAGGTGGTGTGTGAGTGGGAGACGCTGAATGTCCGGTCTGTTAGGTATGATGAGATCCAGGAGAGGGCCAAGTCTGTGATGCCGAGGGATGAGAGGGTCTGTAATAATAGGGAATGGTCCACTGTGTCAAAGGCAGCCGACAGGTCCAGGAGGAGGAGGACAGAGTAGTGTCGCTTGCTCTTGGCAGTTAAGAGGTCATTGGTGACCTTAGTAAGGGCAGTTTCAGTGGAGTGGTGTGACCGGAAGCCAGATTGTAAGCGGTCGAAGAGGGAGCAAGAAGAGAGATGGGAGGACAGTTCAAGGTAGACGTGTTGTTCCAGTAGCTTGGAGGCGTATGGGAGAAGTGATATAGGGCGATAGCTAGATACAGAGGATGGGTCAAGAGAGGGCTTTTTGAGGATAGGTGTGATGGAGGCATGTTTAAAGCTTGAGGGGAAAACACCAGTTGTTAGTGATAGGTTGAAGAGATGGGTTAGGGTTGGGATGAAGACTGTGGTGAGGTTTGGGATGAAGTGGGATGGGATCGGGTCGAGTGCACAGGTGGTGAGATGTGATCTTGAGAGTAGAGTGGAGAGTCGATCTTCTGTAATGGTGGAGAAGTTGGTTTTGAAGGTGGAGGGCTGGGAAGTCGGGAGGAAGGGCTCTGGGGGTTGTTGACCAAAACTGTCCCTGATGTTATCAATTTTCTGCTTGAAAAATGAGGCAAAGTCTTCAGCTGAGATGAGTGGGGAGGGAGGAGGTGCTGGGGGGCGGAGGAGAGAATTGAAGGTGTTGAATAACTGTTTAGGGTTGTGAGACAGGGAGGATATGAGAGATGAGAAGTAGGTTTGTTTAGCTGTGGCGAGTGTGGTCTTGAAAGTAGTGAGGGACTGTTTGAATGCGATGAAATGCTCGTTGGAGTGGGATCTTTTCCATCTGCGCTCAGCAGCCCTGGAAGCTCGCCTCAGCTCTTTGGTCAGGCTGGTGTGCCAGGGCTGTCTGTTGATTTTGCGAGTTTTGGTATGTGTAAGTGGGGCAGCGGATTCCAAAGCTACAGCTATTGTGGTGTTATATAGAGCGGGAGCGTCATCCGCATTGTGTAAGGAACTTATATCTGTAAGAGGGAGGAGGGATTCGGAGAATGAGTGTAGGTCAAGGTGTTTAAGATTCCTGCGAGGGTGTGAAAGTTTGTGGGGTGGGGATTGTAGACATGGAGTGAAGAGGGAAGAGAATGTGAGCAGGTTGTGGTCAGAGAGAGGAAGAGGTGAGTTAGAGAGGTTAGATAGGGAGCAGAGGCGGGTGAAGATGAGGTCCAGTGTGTGGCCATCTTTGTGGGTGGCTGTAGAAGACCATTGAGTGAGGCCGAAGGAGGAAGTGAGAGATAGAAGTTTAGTGGCAGCTGAGAGGGAAGTGTCAATGGGGATGTTGAAGTCGCCCATGATGATAGTAGGGATGTCCGCGGAAAGGAAATGAAGTAACCAGGTGGTGAAGTGGTCAAAGAAGGTGGTGGCTGGCCCTGGGGGGCGGTAGATGACAGCCAGTTGGAGGTTGGAGGGGGAGTAGATGCGCACAGAGTGCACCTCAAAGGAAGGGAGGGTAACAGAGGGTGGCAGTGGGATTGGGGTGAAGGAGCAGGTATCTGACAGGAGAAAACCAACTCCTCCACCATGTTTGCTGCTGGGGCGGGGGGTGTGAGAAAGGTGGAAGCCGCTATACGAAAGTGCAGCAGGAGAGGCTGTGTCAGAAGGGGTGAGCCAGGTTTCGGTGATGGCGAGGAAGGAGAGTTTGGTAGTGACAAAAAGATCATGGATGTAGGAAAGCTTGTTGCAGACAGAGCGAGCGTTCCACAGAGCTCCTGTTAGTGGGACTGGGGAAGCGGGGGCTGGGTGAATGGGTATAAGGTTGGAGAGGTTACGGAAGGTTGTGATAGAGCGTGGATGGGAGGTAGAAATGACTGTGGGAATGTGGTGAGGAGGACCAGGATTTGGAGAGATATCACCAGCAGTGAGAAGGAGCAGAGAAAGTGTTAGCAGGTGGGAGCAGGAGAGGGCATGAGGGGGCTGTCTGTGTTTGGAGACAGAGGATTGTATGTTAAGGAACAGTTTTGAGGCGGAGGTGAGGTGGATGGGGAGGATTGAAGAAGAGATGAACAGTTCCTTACTAGGAGTAGGGATTAGGGGAATTAGCAGAAAGTGAAGGATTATTGGGGTGAAAGTGAAAACAAACAGAAACATTGTTTACAGTGACTGTGTCCAGTTACCTTCAGTTCCCTTCTGGTTCAATTCTGGTTTTAATTCTTAAATTAATCTTCACACTTCTAGCACACACTTATAGCAATCACAATGCAGACTGAAGTCTATGCAGACTTGTACTCTGCAATATATGTACAACTAAGTGCAGTCAGGTGTGAAGCAGAGAGGAGTGGTCTCTGCTCATCTTGGCCAGACAATTAAGAGTGGACCAGATGTATATGATCAAGCCAGAGTAAACAAGGTCATAAATAACACTGGGGTAAGCTGGGGTTAGCTGAAAGGCATACCATGTGAATGCTAGGTGCAGAGGCAAGTCTATGTGCAAAGCTGGGTGACGCACTGTGTGTCCTTCATAGACAGACAGCAGGAGAGCAGGAGAGCTGGGTGGATGGACATACCATGTGAATGCTAGGTGCAGAGGCAAGTCTATGTGCAAAGCTGGGTGACGCACTGTGTGTCCTTCATAGACAGACAGCAGGAGAGCAGGAGAGCTGGGTGGATGGACATACCATGTGAATGCTAGGTGCAGAGGCAAGTCTATGTGCAAAGCTGGGTGACGCACTGTGTGTCCTTCATAGACAGACAGCAGGAGAGCAGGAGAGCTGGGTGGATGGACATACCTGTCGGAAGAATAACTGTCATCTCAGGCGCTTGTAAAGATGTTCTCCTCATCATGGTCCCTGGTTCTTATTGCCATAGAATTGTCCTTTTCCCAATCTCGACACAATGAGCTTTTAGGGCATTTTTTTACCTATTTCTAATTAAAAAAGGCCCATTAAGATTCCTAATAGCCTTTAAGAAAAAAAAATGTTTTCTCTAAAATGCATCCCCTTTCTTACTCTTTGTAACCATCATGGTAAGGGGTCTGCCAAACCTGTTAGATTCCTGGATCCTCAGAAACCATCTTAATATATATTCAGTTTGGTTAAGCAGATCCTTCTGTGTCCTTCAGTAAAGTTACAAAACTTCTTACAATTCATAAGACTCAACTGCATAAAAAAAGTCCAATTTTATTTTTAATCTCCGGTATCATCTTGTAGCATCGTAGAAGGTGCGGATTCAGCAGAAATACCGGCTGTGATGCCTCCCACCCCGTGCTTAGTCCTGACAATATGTCATCACATGTCACTGTGTCACTAGGAGACGTGCCTTAGGTCAGCGCTGACTGGCACTACACGATAAGGTACAGACATTTATAATTGCTAGAGATGCGGGAAGGTTGGATGCTATTGCTTCTGAAGATCCTGATAAGTGCTCTATTACAGCAGCCATTTATTCAAGTGAAGTGCTCTTTTTTGGCGGCTTTGCTTTAATGAAAGAACATTCTTTGATCATTTAAAAAAAAAAAAAAAATCACTTTTCTTAATTTAAAAAAAAAATGGAATTAGGCAAATTAGAAAAAAAATAATTTGTTACCTTCTTAAGATTTAAAGGGGAATACTGTCACAGGTGTGTCAGAGGTGACTAACCCTCCTCCTGGATCTGGCTGTAGAAGGACATTGTGATTAGCTCAAGCACCTTCTTGATTTTTGTATCTCTGTTGTGGAGCGAAATCCCTCTCCCTTTTTGACTCAATGGTTACCGCCATCTTTCGCTGCTTATTAGACACCTTTGCGGAGGGTTTATATTCATTCTGTGTCTGCAGCATGTGGCCGGTGTAAGCTCTTACTTGTCTCTGTCTAGTTGGAAGTACTAAAAGTTGGATTGCACCTTCTCAGAAGACTTTTGGAGGATTGCTAGCGTGACATCTTGGTGGTCTTCAAGCTAAATGTTCCCTTTTTCAATTGCCCTTTCTGTTTTTAGTTGTAGTGGGGACTGACTAGCGCTTATCTCGTCCTGTCCCTAACCAGGGCCTATTGCTAGGCTCAGGCAGGGATTAGGTTTCTGCTCAGCGATAGGTGCAGATCCTATATAGGGACGTTTAGGGCAGACAGGTGACTTTAGATCTGCCTAGTGGTCTCCACTCCCCCCTTCCCTAGTGTTTGGGCTCCCCATTAACTCTTCCCTTTGTTGTGCACTTATCCTTCACCCAGCGTGACAAATACTTATTAAACTTCTACATTATGATTTGTTATTTGCAACAATACAATTCAATGTAAAACACAATTATGAGTAATTTTAAGAAAGATTTAAACCTCTGATATCAGTCAGGATTTAGCTATTTTTACTGTACTGTTTCATTTTACTGCAAGATTTGAAGATGAAGTTATAATGTGAATTACTATTTTTATGAGGCATAAAAAAAACATTGAGTCATTCTAAGAATGATTTGTTGGTTATTATATTACAGTGATCATAATCATCCATTCCTTAAGAATATATTAAGATGCTGCTTGTCATTCATGAATAAAGATGTTCTCCGCTTTGTACAATCCCTACTTGTTACAAGGACCCTTTGATAAAAACTTGGTTTTATAATGTCCACCTACTGAGATACCCATCGATCTGCCTCAATCTGTAAGGAAATTTGGCAATAAGAGTCCAGTTTCTCTGCAGCTCCCCCAGAGGTGAATTAATGTATTGCACATTGTCCTTTCATATTGATGAGTTCTCTGTGTAATACAGGACAGGACAAGTCCTCCAGAGTGCAAGACGCTCATTATACTGTGGCTTCTCTCTGCTGTGGCCAAGAATTGAGGATCCTGGACAGAGGACCACTTGAATTAACTCAGATTTCCTTAATGAAGTGTATAATATGGGTTCCCTAAACTGAACCTACCCTTTAATTATCCATTTTACCCTTGAAACATGATACTAATATGCACTGGTGGACACAGAAGAGAGAGGGGTGCAAAAACAATATATGAGCCCTTTACAGTTCAGTAATTCCCCATAAGGCACAATTGCACTTGATTTGGAGGTGGAAGTGGCCCCTTTACCTCTTGGCCCCTGTGCGGCTGCACACGTTGCACCAATTGTATGTCCACCTGTGCTAATATCCTTACTATGTGTGATTGAATTGCAGCAGCCCTCTAACCACACTGATAAGCAGCAGCCACCAGCTTTGTGTCCCTCCCTGATCCTGCCTCACAGTATTTTATACCCAGTACCTCTCCTATTTCTCTCTCTATCTGTTACATATGTAATATTCTCTTTTCCTCACACACTTATCTTTGCTGCCGTGCTGTCACACTCACTGCCTATACAGTTTCTTCAGTGTTTTACGGCTTCCTTTCCCTATCTGTATGGCTAAGTTGTGACATCCTCTCACTATGCAGATTCATCACAATACGACTGCTGCATTCCCTGTCTCGGCTTTTATACAGGCTATGATAGTTCATCCTTATTGCAAGTGCTATGCCATGTCAAGTGATGGCTACAAACTATGATAGGAAAGTAGACACAGATGTGTTCAAAGTCATGGGATCCTTCTCGACCTGATGCAATCTATTGAAATGTGTAAAATGGCAGTGATGATTTTTGGCCTTTCTCGCAAAGCAAATCGCATATTGTTTAAATTCATGAGGTTCACAAAAATTAAAAAACAGGCGTTAATTTGATTCACTCATCTCCAATATATAGTTACATATATGTATATTTATTTTGCTCACTTATGTAACACCATCACTGTCACTATTGGGGCTCACAATCTAGATTCCCTATCAGCATGTCTTTACAGTATGGGAGGAAACTGGAGTATCTAGAGTAAACCCACGCAAGCATGAGGAGAACATACAAACTCCTTGTACATGTTGTCATTGGTGGGATTTGAACCCAGGACCCCAGCGATGCAAAGCAACAGTGCTACCCACTGAGAACCGCATTGTTATGCCTTATGATAGGTGCCGCTGGGCTACCTGCAATGCTTTATGGCAAAATCTCAGCTCGGCTTCATCACTATTTACTTCCCACCCTATAATCTGGATGTATATTGTATGTGCTCAGCGTCCATTGGGTTCTCGTGATTTGCTTTTGCTTCAGGCCCTGTAGTTACTGAACTTGTTGAGAGCACACTATTCACAGACTACACCAGCTCCCTGTCCTCTGTTTTATGCTTATCGGGTTTGTTGTGTACTCAGCAGATCAAGTCTACAGCCTGAATAATTGAAAACCTGCAATCAATAAATCACTATAACACATGGCTTAGCTTTAAAAGCAGAGTGGCTGCCCCATGCCCCTCATGACCACTGCTTGCTACTTAGAAAAAAGCTAAAGGCGACATCGGAAAAATGACATATTGCCTATAACAAGTTTTTATATATTGAAAGCTGTAAAAAAAATTGTTGAAATCCTATATATTACTATCTTCTAATCTCCATAACCTTGCAATTTACACTCTGATCACTAAGAGTATTACACACCTGCTGCATCTCCTAAAAAGTCCCAAAAAAAAGGGAAGCTATCCCAACTCTTATCACAGCTGACAAATGTTAAACCTTTCTCAAGGCACCATCACCACAAGGTTATCTCTGCCATAGCACTGAGCTCTAGAATTTAGGAATATACTGAATTCTCTTGCAACATAATTTAGAAAAGCTATGGCAAAATTTTAGGATAATTTTTTCTCTTCTTTACTGAAAATTTTAGCAGTTATCTCATTAACATCGAAGGCAGGATTATAATAAACAACTGACACCTTTGTATAGCTATCAGACTGGATAAAGCATTCCCAATGGTCTCAGCTCACCACCGCCTTCCCCTATACACTGACGTTCTATGGGCCTTAAATAATACATACAGTGCCTTGCGAAAGTATTCGGCCCCCTGGAACTTTTCAACCTTTTCCCACATATCATGCTTCAAACATAAAGATACCAAATGTAAATTTTTGGTGAAGAATCAACAACAAGTGGAACATAATTGTGAAGTTGAACGAAATTTATTGGTTATTTAAAATTTTTGTGGAAATGCAAAAACTGAAAAGTGGAGCGTGTAATATTATTCGGCCACTTTACTTTCAGTGCAGCAAGCTCACTCCAGAAGTTCATTGTGGATCTCTGAATGATCCAATGTTGTCCTAAATGACTAATGATGATAAATATAATCCACCTGTGTGTAATCAAGTCTCCATATAAATGCACCTGTTCTGTGATAGTCTCAGGGTTCTGTTTGAAGCATAGAGAGCATCATGAAGACCAAGGAACACAACAGGCAGGTCTGTGATACTGTTGTGGAGAAGTATAAAGCCAGATTTGGGTACAAAATGATTTCCAAAACTTTAAACATCCCAAGGAGCACTGTGCAAGCGATCATATTGAAATGGAAGGAGTATCATACCACTGCAAATCTACCAAGACCCGGCCGTCCCTCTCAACTTTCATCTCAAACAAGGAGAATACTGATCAGAGATGCAGCCAAGAGGCCCATGATCACTCGGGATGAACTGCAGAGATCTACAGCTGAGGTGGGACAGTCTGTCCATAGGACAACTATCAGTCGTACACTGCATAAATCTGGCCTTTATGGAAGAGTGGCAAGAAGAAATACATTTCTCAAAGATATCCATAAAAAGTGTTGTTTAAAGTTTGCAACAAGCCACCTGGGAGACACACCAAACATGTGGAAGAAGGTGCTCTGGTCAGATGAAACCAAAATCGAACTTTTTGGCAGCAATGCCAATTGATATGTTTGGCGTAAAGGCAACACAGCTCATCACCCTGAACACACCATCCCCACTGTCAAACATGGTGGTGGCAGCATCATGGTTTGGGCCTGCTTTTCTTCAGCAGGGACAGGGAAGATCGTTAAAATTGATGGGAAGATGGATGGAGCCAAATACAGGACCATTCTTGAAGAAAACCTGTTGGAGTCTGCAAAAGAACTGAGACTGGGACAGAGATTTGTCTTCCAACAAGACAATGATCCCAAATATAAAGCTAAATCTGCAATGGAACGGTTCACAAATGAACGTATCCAGGTGTTAGAATGGCCAAGTCAAAGTCCAGACCTGAATCCAATCGAGAATCTGTGGAAAGAGCTGAAAACTGCTGTTCACAAACGATCTCCATCAAACCTCATTGAGCTCGAGCTGTTTGCCAAGGAAGAATGGGCAAGAATTTCAGTGTCTCGATGTTCAAAACTGATAGAGACATACCCCAAGCGATTTGCCACTGTAATCGCAGCAAAAGGTGGCGCAATAAAGTATTAAGTTAAAGGGGCTGAATAATATTGCACGCCCCACTTTTCAGTTTTTGAATTTCAACAAAAATGTCAAATAACCAATAAATTTCATTCAACGTCACAATTGTGTCCCACTTGTTGTTGATTCTTCACCAAAAATTTACATTTGGTATATTTATGTTTGAAGCATGATATGTGGGAAAAGGTTGAAAAGTTCCAGGGGGCCGACTACTTTCGCAAGGCACTGTAAAAGCATAATGCAATGTGAAATGGCCATCGCTTCCAGCTCGTCTCCGTTGCTCCCTTTCACTTGTTTGTGACGCGCCCCGGGGGCCATGGGGTAATCGGTACCGGGCCCGTCGACTTCAATGGGGGATGTCACGATGGCTGTGACCCGGTCCGTGGTCCCAGGCGGTCAAATGGAAAATGTTTGAGTTATTATTGAAGTGTATTAAAATGAGAATAAAGTTATATATAAATATGAGACGCCACCTGTGGTATTCTGGTCAGAGGCGACCAGTGCTGCGGTGTTGTTCCCCTGAGACTGTTGGTGTGTTGCAGCTGAGGTGAAAATAGCTCTCCACAGGTAGAGCAGTAGTCCCAGGGCAGTTGAGAGTTGTTTTTAGGGGCGATGTTGTCAGGCGGAGTGGTAGATGTAGCAGTGCTGGGTGCTAGGTGCAGAAAGGAGACAAAAGACTCAGTTGAATGCAGTTCCAAAGGGCTTTACTCACAGTCTGGTGCACACAGACGCCCACTTCGGTGCTGAGTCCTCCAGGCAAAGGGGGTCCAGTAAACTCCCAGGTAAATGAGTACACCCCTCCAGCACTCCCTGTCAATATATTACTTCCTAGGCCATCTCCTCAATGCTCCTTTAGCTCCTTCCTTCCTATCAGCATCTCACAGTCAGTGTCCCAGGCTAGCTGCTGCGGATCCTGTCAGAATTCGTAACTCAGGCGATTTCTTGATCCTACGTGGCAGCCTTTCTGGAGAAGGTAACTATGGAAGTTCGCTGTGGCCCATACATTAACCACAGCTGTCAGTTTGCTAGTTAAGTTCAATGTCCACTTCACTAGGCTAGGGGCTGAGACCCTTCTGCGACCTAATTTCTTCCCCCACCTGACTGCGATCAGCGTGGGACTCTAGAAGAATCACTCCTTCCTTCAAGGAGCCTTTCTTTCCAAGTCAATCAGTCCAGCAGCTCCTCCTGACACGAGCTGCCCCCCCAACAAGCCCGTCCACTTGCTCTCCCCCGAGGGAACTCCCTCAACTGCTCACTTCAAATCTCCCACTCTTTCTCTAAGCTCCGCCCACTCGCTGTCAATGATTGGCTGTTCTAAATCACTCCACATTTTAAGCTCCTCCCCTTCTACCTACCTTCCCCACTAACCCCCCCAACACCCTTTCCTAACCAGTCTGGGATGAGGCCATCCTCCCGAAGGGTACACCCAGATGCCCTGACTAACTAGTGTGTGTTGGTCAGTGTTAGGAGTGTGGTAAAGTGCCCCCATCTTACCTGGTCGTGAGATACCACACCTCTGGATGAGGTGCAGTACCTCTGTGGCTACTGGATCTGCAGGGGCGCCACATTTGCACTTCTTCTTTAGATTTGTACCAGCAAAGAATTTACTTACCTTTTGTGAGTTACATCCATTTCATTACTTCCATCTGCCAGCCATTACACTGGTTACCCATCCTCTATAAAATACAATATAAACTTCTCACTCTCACCCACAAAGTGCTTCATGGTTCCTAAAAACGCACTTCTTTATTCTGAACTGGCCTATCGCCTTACTTCACTTGTGTAACTATTTCTGTTTTGCCCATCCAACATTTTCCTCCGAATCTGATCTCTTGCCTCTTAGCATCTGTTTTCACACCTTCTGCACACTTAATAGCCCTCTTTATCTGTACTTATACAGATCCTGGCTGGTGACTGGTTCATGCAGTATCATGTGAATACCTTATTTATTATATTGATGGTTTGACTATACAATACAAGCTCATTCACCTTTCGTGTCTCCCCTATTTCCTCATAGATTGTAAGCTTGTGATTGTCAGGGCCCTCACTCCTCTTGGTATCCACTGAATTATTGGTTACTCTGCAATGTTTTTATTTTCTCTACATGTCCCTTCTGACTTGTAAAGTGCTGCGGAATATGTTATTATTTCTTCTGTTCTCACCTACTTTAAAGAATTAACTATAAAGTAGAGCGCCACCTTAATGTCCAATGACGGACACAGTCCGTCATGGCAGGGTGCCAGTTCCAGCACCAGGACGGGGTATGTCCATCATGCATTTAAACTATCACTGAGTGTACACACGCAATGACAGTTCTGTGCCAACAGCTGTTATAGACAGGACAGCATGGGTCCCTGCACTTCTTCCAATGCCGTCGGTCCCCGCTCCCATAACGCTGTGATAGGTCAGTCAATTTGACTGACTGATTACAGCATGATTGCGCAGGAGATGGTGAAATATCAGCACTTCCTGCCCAATCAGTGCAGCAGCTCAGCGCTGCTAGTGACCAAGCTTCTACAATAAAAGCCAGAAGGTGTGTCAGCGCCACCCTTGGCAGTTAACCCCTAAAAGCTGCAATTGAGCACGATTCAGGAGGCAGGCACAAAGACGGGAGATCCCTCTGCCTTCAGATTGGCGCCCACATGACACCATTGCAAGGGCCCGATTGTTACCATGATGATCCGGGGTCGTCATGATGAACCCCAGGTCACCAATCTGCGGAAATCTTTCAGTATAGCTATAATGCACTGGAAATGCTGGTGCATTGAAATGCATTGTCCCTGCAATCAAAGTAAAAAAAATGAAAGTCCCATATTGAAACTAAGTAAAAAGATTTTTTTAGAAAAGATTAGAAATATGTAAAAAAAAATTACATAATAATAATAAAAACAAATTACAGTAATAAATACACATTTTTATGTAAAAAAAATTAGATAAACTAAAAAGTATACACATTGGTATCACCGCGTTCAGAACAACCCGATCAAAAAGTGTCACACTAGTGATAAGCCCTTCAATAAAAGCCATAAAAAAACACAAAAAAAGTAGCAAATGATGCATTATCATCATACTGCTGTAAAAAAGTGGAATAAAACGTAATCCTAAAGATTAATGTAAATAAAAATGGTATTTCTGAAAAGGTCATCTTGTCCCGCAAAAAACAAGCCATCATACTGCTCCATCAGCAGAAAAATAAAAAAAGTTATAGCTCTCAGAATAAAGTGATGCAAAAAAGTTATTTTTTCTATAAAAGTTTTTATTGAGTAAAAGCCCCAAAACATAAAAAACTTTATAAATCAGGTATCCCTGTAATGGTACTGACCTGAAAAATAAAGCTACATTATCAATTTTACCACATGCAGAATGGAAAAAAAAATCCTGAATAGCTGGTTTTTGTTCATTCTGCCTCCACAAAAATCGTAAAAGAAACAAACGTTCACATGACTCTGTCAGCCGAAATATTGGAAAGTTATATCTTTCAAAATATGGTAATGCAAAAATGAGTTTTTGCAATAAAAAGCATCTTTTGTGTGTGACAGCAGCCAAACATAAAAAAATATAAATCTGGTATCACTGTAATCGCACTGACCTGAAGAATAAAGTCGTCTTATCACTTATACTGCATGAAAAATGGAGTAAAAAATAAATAAAACCAATTCTTCATGTGCTGTTATTTTTTTCATTCTGCCTCCCAAAGATCGCAGCTTGGTGCACATTTATCCCTCACTCTACGCTGAGTGCTTACACAGGGGTTTCCGTGTAAATCTCTGAAATATATGATATAGATGGAACCCATGATGGAAGATTTCCTATAATGAGGTAGATGGAGGTAATGTGGATGCTGTATGGCCTGTGATCCGTGGGCGTCATTTTAGGCATGCATAAAAATGCAGTTCAACATAGGTTTGTTCACCTCTGAAAAAAAAGGACAAAGCTGAAAAGAGGCCAGAAGGAGTTAAGAGTAACTCTGCTGCCTCTTTATAGTGACTGGATCCCCTGGGGGTTTCATCTGTCATGTCAGAGATCTAGATGGAAACCCCAAAGTAAGTGCTCAGCGCGCAGCACAGGATAAATGTGATCTCAAACATTATGTAAAATGTTCCCAATAAAAACTTCAACTCAATCCACAAAAAAGCCTCCACTCTGGCCCATCATCTGTTAATGGAAATCTAGAGTGCTTCTACATTACTCGTTGAGCAAAGACTTTGGAAAAGCAAAATGGCTACTAGCCCAACAAAAGGGGTTCATCAAATTCTGCGCTCCCAAATTCAAATGTCCTTCTCCCTTCTGAGCCTCAGTGTGCTTAAACCATATTTATCGCCCATATGTTTGGCAGGGGTATAATTACCTAAATTGGGTCACTTGAGGGGGGATTCTGCTCTTTAGCATTCAGCGGCTGTGTGTATGGAGTCTGCAAACTATTCTGGGAAAATCTACACTCCAGAAGACAAATAGTGCAGTCTCACCTTGTGTGGCTAATCAGTACTGTATAGCCATATGGGGAATTTCTACGTTCAGCAGAATTTGTGGGTCAAATTTTTGTGCCATTTTTATCCGTTTTCCCATGTGAAAATGTAAAATCTGGGGCTAAAACAAAATTTTTGTGGTAAAAATGTAATTATTTTTTCTTCACTGCCCAATATTGTAAAGTTCTGTGACACACTTGTGGTATCAATATGATCACTGCGCCTCTAGATGAATTCATAGGGAGGTTTAGTTTTTAAAATGGGGTCA